>NC_135984.1:300000-595000 GCF_053455715.1 Rhinoraja longicauda | reverse complement strand
TGTCACACACCTGCTTTACTGGTGTTTAAATAGGGATGCACAGCTAGTTTAATGCAGTTTAATCGAAAGTTGTGATAGAAATTTATTACATTTTGAGAAGTGTAGTTACGGTAAAAGATCAGAAACTTTTTTCCAGGTGGGTAATGTAAAATACTAGAGCGCACTGTTTAAAGTGAGAAGGTAAAAGTTGAAACGTGCAGGACTAGTTTGTGTTTTACACAGAATGGTAACTGCCTGATGATGGTGGAAGCAGCATTTAAGAAGATATATATCATCACATGAATATGCAGAGAAAATATGTGGGCAGAATTTCATATTTATTTCATTTTGCATTATATTCGGCACATATGATGGGCCGAAAGCCCTGTTCCATGATTCAAAGTTCTAATTCGGTTTTTATTGGGGGTTGCAGGCTGATTTAATGAAGTTTGTATAGGTGTAACACTCCTAATTTTATTGAGTTTTATATTCGGGGAGCACTCCTAATTTTGTGGAGTTGTACATAGGTGTATTCCTCATTTTGCGGGGTTTTAAGTAGCAGGTGCAATGCTAATTTTATTTTGTATAAATTTAATTAATAGAGTTTTGTTTAGGGGATGCTCTCCTAACTTTGTGGAGTTTTACGTCGGAGGTATACTCCAAATGTAGTGCAATTTTACACAGTGGATGGACTCCTAATTTTGGTGATTTTTTTAATAGGGGATGTACTTTTAATTTGATGGAGTTTTATATAAAGGATATAAATTTGTGGAGTTTTATATTGGATGAATGGCTAATTTTATGGAGATTTATATTGGGGCTGCACAATTAATTTTATGGAGATTAATTTAGGGGAGCACACTTGACTTTTATGGAATTGATTTCGGATGGTGAATGCCCAATAATTTGTGTTTTTATATAATGGTGTGCACATGGCTTATTTTATAGATTTAGGATTAGGTGGCCGCATATCTGTAAAGGATGGACATATCTAATTATTTGCACCTTATATGGGTTGTGTACCAAATTTGTAGGGTAATATGTTAATATTAAGATTAATCTGTCATACAAAAGCAGTCCTCTGTTAGGATTTGCTAGAAAAGCAACATTTTTAATTCTATGTAATAATTTGTAAGTTATGTTTATTATAATAACATGTATTTAAACTGTGCCTATTGCAATTGTAACTTGCATCTGCATAAATCGCACAGTATTAGATCCTGTATTCCCTATGTTCCTAAACTATGGCGTTGTCACATAAATCGTTCTGCCTTTTCATCTCTCTCTTCTTGTTTGTTTTTGGTAACCTACTCTAATATCTCCTAGTACTAGAAACAAAGAACTACAGATGCGGGTTAATGCACCAATGGACACAAAGTGCTGGAGTAACTCTGCAGGTCAGGCAGCATACTTGGAGAATGTGTCCTAATATTAGGTCAATTTTAGGTAACCTTTAACAAACAAACCCTCTTCGCTTCTGCTTTTTCTCCCACATCCTCCTCTGTGACCCACCTGCACTCACTTCTCTCCCCCCCCCCTTTCCTACTTTTCTTGCTCTGACTTCACAATCTTTAATTCTTCAATCAGACTATCTCACACCTGCTTTAATCTGTGACCTTTGTTCCAACCATCTGCCTATCAAATCTCCCCCTTGCCTGTGTCCACCTATTACCTGCCATGCTTTGTCCTGCCTCTGCTCTCTTCCAGCTTTCTCCCCCCCCAATTAGTCTAAAGAAGGGTCCTGACCTGAAATGCCACCTATCCATGTTCGCTAGAGACACTGAGTTACTCCAGCACTTTGTGTCATTTAGAGTACAAAATAATTGCTGTAATTCTCAGATTTTATTCTTTATACTCAGCCGATCTGGTTGAAGGAATTAGGTCTGATGACCCTGCAATACGAGACAAGGCTTTTCAAAAAGCAGATGAGAAGTTGCTGAAATGTTCTGAAGAATCTGAGACAGTAGAAGGATGCAAAGTAAAGGTGGATCGGACATTGATTAACAAGAACCCTTCCTCTCAAGCACCACCCCAGTATCCTAATCTTCAAGAAAAATATGTGAGTCTTCAGCTAAATTGGTCATTAGTAAATGATTTACTGTGTTTTATTTAATGTTATAATTCTTGTTCTAATATTTAAGTTTGACAATTGTAATCATTTTAAAATGTCTTTGCACTGACATTTCACCTGGAAACAGGCCCTTTGACCCATCTTTTGTATGCCATCCAAGATGCCTCATTGAAGCTAGTCCCATTTGCCTGTGATTGGCCCATACCTACACCTCTCACCTTAAACCTACAACCTCTTAGTCTTGATTCCCCTTCCCCGGGTTCATAACTGTGTGTGTGTGAATATGCTCCATGTACGTGTGTGAATCTGCTCCATGACTCTGCATGTATGAATTTGCTCAATGACTCTGTGTGTGTGCATGTGTGAATCTACTCCATGACTGCGTGTGTGTGTGTGTGAATCTGCTCTATGTGCGTGTGTGAATCTGCTTCATGACTGTGTGTGTGTGTGTGTGTGTGAATCTGCTCCATGTGCGTGTGTGAATCTACTTCATGACTGAGTGTGTGAATCTACTCTGTGACTCTGTGCGTGTGTGAATCTACTCTGTGACTGTGTGTGTGTAAATCTACTCTGTGCTCCCAGCTCTGCCCGGCTGGACACAGCCCTATGATCGTGGTGGGGTCAGGGGTGGTAGTGGAGGTGCAGGTGGTGTAGGGAGTGATGACATGCAGAAATGTCCTGTTCCCACCGCACAGATGCCAGCAAGACTCTCTCCATGCATACCTCGGTCTCCGAAAAACTCGCTCATATATCTGGGATGTCCCTATGTCGGGTGTCCATAATGTGGGAGGATTTGCAGCTGTCGTTCAATGTTAACCTCGCATTAAAATAATTCTCACACAGGTCCGTTTTGACCTTGAGCAACTGTCTAATAGGGAAGATGTGAAACGCTTGAGGTTTCAGTTTGCTTTAGGGAAAGGCAAACTGGACAAATATTAAATAAACGAAAATGCCTTTATTTATATTAAATCCAAACAAACTTTACGATATTCTAAAGTGTAGTGTTATATTCCTGATTGGTGATTTCAATTATAATATCTTTGCTTCATTGGGGTTCATTTGAAACAAAGTAGTCTCAAGCTACAGTGAGAATCCCACCCCTTTCACTATATTACTAGGTTGCTTTCATTATCTGAATCATCAAGGCGCCCATCTGTTGGTGACAACTAACATTTTCAAAATCCTGTTTCTCACAGGAAATGCAGGGGACCAGGGAAGTGAGCCAAGGTAAGAACGTAATAAAAAAAAGACAGAAATTCCGACAAGTTTGTGTGTACCTCTGGCGTAATCTTTTATTAAAATATCGAAATAAATAACGTGGTCTCTTCCAAAGCAAATTTGTATATTATGTCTGGAAACTAGATTGCAAAACACGGTTTATTATGTGGGATCGGATTTGGTCAAAAATGTGTTTATAATTTGCAATTGAAATGTTGTAGCATGCCTTGTTCTAGAAACATAGAAAATAGGTGCAGGAGTAGGCCATTCGGCCCTTCGAGCCTGCACCGCCATTCAATATGATCATGGCTGATCATCCAACTCAGTATCCCGTACCTGCCTTCTCTCCATACCCCCTGATCCCTTTAGCCACAAGGGCCACATCTAACCCCCTCTTAAATATAGCCAATGAACTGGCCTCAACTACCTTCTGTGGCAGAGAATTCCACAGATTCACCACTCACACACTATTTATAGTGTGTGATACCATATGCCTTGATTATGGCAAATATTCTAAATTCAACACTGAAGCAATTGTTCGTAACTGTGGGTTAGCTACCCCAAGTAGATAGTGTTTTCAGAGTTGGGTAATGAGGCAAATTGATGTGCCCAAATAGGAAATGGTCATTCCCAGCGATCGATACTTCCCAGTACATACAATGTGTCATACAATGTGTCATACAATCTTGGTGCAAACTAATAAACGAGAGGGTTTAAGGGTTTTCATTGCTGAATATGTTTTTGTGGCATGTTTTTAGATAATTTCTTATCAATTCTTGAGAAAGATGCAGAGGAGAGAGGGAAAAGAAGACAAGAAGGTCAAAAGCTAGCCACTGGTGAGCAATTTATCCACAAATCCTCTTGTTTGTTATTTCCTATATTATCCCAGGCCCTATGTAAATTGCAGAAAACACTTTAAAAATGTGGGGAGAAGACAGAAGGAAATGTAATGTAAACTTTTCATCAATGCAGCAATTTTCAAAAGTCAGTGGGTATATTTATTTTGGGCTGAGGGTGGGAGGAAATATGGCTACATAATGACTTTGGTGCTTTTTAAAATGTTTATATACCTTCTATAAAAATGTTGCTTTGTGGATGGCATTGAGCACCAGCAGTTGCCAGTCATCTGTCTGAGGTGAGGAGAGCAAGTTGGGCAGTACCTATGATGCAGCACAAAGGGGGAATTGCTTGGCCTCTTTCACACCCTGTGGTCACGGCATCAATCCCTGAAAGCAGGTCCTTTTGGTCCACTGACCTCCTCGTCCCTCTTCTGTGAGTAGATGGAGAGAGAAGGAGTGAGCAGGTATGGATCTGAGACCACTTCTCCCATTACTAGGGTTCAAAGACAGCAAAGCAGTTTTTCCTGCACCACTAATGCCTTGTGCTAAAATGTTATGTCAAAGGTTCAGTATTGAGATATCCATAATTGCTGCAAAATTATTATTTAGACAGGCCTTATTTATTTGACCTGATTTAATGCAATATTCCTGTCCTATTTCTATATCATTATAACTAATATTTTTATTCAAATCGAGTTCTAGGTGCTCTTAATTTTATAGCTTTAGTGTATCCTTGTTCATGCTCTCTCAAACTTTCATCATTAATCTATGAAGTGGATGGTTTCATCAACAGCTCATTACTACAGCAAACCCCTTGACTATACCCTGTAAGAAATATGACCTACTCCTCCTTCACTCTTTCAGCGACTTCAAGCTGACTCATTTTCGCTCATTCCCAGTTCTGATGAAAGTTCTTCAGCTTGAAATGTTAACTCTCTCTCTTTCCACAATTGCAACTCAATAGCCTTTACTTATTGGTATTGTTTTCTTATTGTCATGATATACTGGAGAAACTTTGTTTGCTTGCTATCTGGTCAAATCATATCATACACAAGTTCAATGGTGGTGCAAAGAGAAAAATGTCAAAGCCTAGAATATAATGTTTCAACTTAAAGCATTACATTTACAGAGAAAGTGCAGATTAAAAAGAGAGTGCAAAGTCTGCAATGGGATAGATTAGGAGATGAGGATGGCACCCTCGGCATGCGGAGGGACCAGTCAGTAAACTGACAGCAGTGGGGAAGAAGCTGTTAGTAAATCAGGTGGTACGTGCTTTCAAGTTTAGCAATCTTCTACCCAACAGGAGAAGCAACAATAGGAAAATGGTCCTTGATTAAACACGTTTCTTTTAGTTTAGTTCAATTTAGTTTTGAGATACAGCGCGGATACAGGCTCTTCGGCTCACCGAGTCCACACCGATCAGCGATCCCCGCACATTATCACAAGCCTACACAGACTAGGGTCAATTTACGCTTATACCAAGTTTACCAACTCAAGCCAATTAACCTACAAACCTGTACGTGTTTGGAGTGTGGGAGGAAACTGCAGTCACAGGGAGAATGTACAAACTCCGTACAGACAGCACCTATAGTCGGGATCTAACCTGGGTCTCCGGCGTTGCAAGCGCTGTAAGGCAGCAACTCTACTGCTGTGCCACTGAGCCGCATTTCCCAAGGCAGCGTGGTGTCGATGAATTGATAGAATCAATGGGGGGAGCTCATAATAGAGTGAAATGTTCCCACAGGTTTCTTAAGGGGAAGAATGAGATATACAATAAAGGCATCGTTGAAGATGCACATTTTGAGGAGCTTTTTTGAAGAGAGATGTAACAAGAGGATTTTTATATAATTTCAGATAGTGAATTTCAGAATATAAATCACTGTGTAGATGTAGTTCTCCCTCTCTGTTACATAGTTTCTATTTCCATCTCTATGCTTTTAATCTTTATATAATTTTCTGCAGCATTAAAAGAGAAGGGAAATGCAGCATTTCAGAAAGAGGACTATGCTACTGCTGTGCAGTACTATACTGAAGGCCTGGAAAACCTTAGAGACTTTCAAGCCCTGTACACCAATAGAGCACAGGTATGTACAAATATAAATAATCTTTATTTATGAAAACAGTTGACAAGGTAGATGTTAATCGAGGTGAATGTCACATACAGGTGTGTATGAATGTCACATACAGGTGTGTACGAGTGTCACATACAGGTGTGTACGAGTGTCACATACAGGTGTGTACGAGTGTCACATACAGGTGTGTACGAGTGTCACATACAGGTGTGTATGAGTGTCACATACAGGTGTGTATGAGTGTCACATACAGGTGTGAATGAGTGTCACATACAGGCTGCATCATTTATTTCCTCGCGGTCACAAGCTGATGCAGGATGATAAAATGAGCTCTTCTCAAGTCTCTGTTACTTGCGCTAGAATGTGGCGGTCAGAACAATGAGATTTGGATTTAAAGGATACTTTGTGTGTCTCAGATATGTTTTAAATCATACAATGAATTACTCCAAAGGGTATTTACCTTGGTTGTTCTGCCAGATGGAGGAATAACTATATTGTGCTAATCTCACAAATAGCAGTCAATTTGCTTCAGGCAGTTGTACTGTCATGAAGATAGTTGTCCAGGACGTTCACTGAATAATTCCAAAGATACTTAAGATTTATCTAAATTGTCAAAAAAGGATAATTGGGGTCATTGATATCAAAGGATCATTTAGGGATGACCTTTCCAATAAGCGAATTCGGTATTCCGACTGAGCATGCGCAGGTCATAGGTCGCGGGGGCATAGAATTGTCGCCAGCTGTTCTACTACGTGTAAACAAACCTTAGTTTCATCCATTATTTCCAGTTTTTCTCCGTATAGGCAAGAAAATACTGTTTTCAAACTGTTAATTTGGTGTATATATGGTTAATTAATAAAAACCATGATGGCGCGGTCCAGTCCAGTCGCCGTCGTGGTAGCTCTGCGGGAACTGTGCGTTTTAAACTGATATGTTTACTTTAAAATTATCCCTAAGTGCTCTAGCGTGTGCTAGCACTTAGCATTAACCAATGTACGACCGGGAAACGCTCGTAAAATTAAACTCGAGCGCTACCGGAGCACTATTAAACAGAAAACTACTCACCGATATACCGATAGAGATCATCAAAGGAGCGCACCGCGGCAGCAGCAGTGGGAGCGCAGGTCCGTGGGAAAGTCGGGAAAAAACACCGAGGGAAGCGAGGGGGGATTCGGAACAGGCTGAGAACCCAAGCCTTGCGTCCACCTCTGCCCAGCATACTTCTGGCCAATGTCCAGTCCCTGGAGAACAAGCTGGATGACCTGAGGGCAAGGACAAGGATCAGATTCCAGAGGGACATAAAGAACTGTAACATCCTTTGTCTGACCGAAACATGGCTGACCCCGCTGGTGCCTGACCAGGTGATCTGCCCATCCGAGTCCTTCACTGTTTTCCGGGCGGACAGAACGGAAGAATCCGGGAAATCCAAGGGCGGAGGAGTCTGCTTCTTGACCAATAATAACTGGTGCAATCCTGGAAATATTAAGACGCTTTCTCGTTCCTGCTCGCCGGACCTGGAACATCTAACTATCTCATGCCGACCATTCTACCTACCCCGGGAGTTCAGCTCGGTGATCATCACAGCCGTCTATATCCCACCGCATGCGGACACCGACGTGGCACTGTCGACCCTACACGATGTGTTGTGTCAACACCAAAACAAGAACCCTGATGCGGCTGTGCTGGTGGCTGGAGACTTCAATAGGGGAAATCTCAAAAAGGTCATGCCCAACTTCTACCAACACATCACGTGTGTCACCAGGGGGGAAATAACTTTGGACCACTGCTACACGCCGTTCAGGAAAGGCTACAAGGCCGTTTCTCTCCCTCCTTTTGGAAAATCTGACCACGCTGCCATTTTCCTGCTGCCGGAGTACAAACAATGGATAGTACGGGAAGCGACAGTGACGAGGGATGTAAAGCGGTGGGCCGACCATTCAGAGGCCATGCTGCAAGATGCACTGAGCGAAGTCGACTGGAACATGTTCCAAGCAAGTTCCAGAGACGTAAATGAGTTTGCGGAAGCGGTTACGGACTTCATTGCCACAATAGCCGATACCATCATCCCCACGGTAAGGGTTAGTATCTTCCCTAACCAAAAACCCTAGGTGGACAGGTCTATTCGCATGGCCTTGAATGCTCGCACCGCTGCTTACAACTCCGGCCTGGCATCCGGCAACATGGACCACTACAAGGGAGAGTCCTACCGACTGCGAAGGGCAGTGAAGGATGCAAAAAGGAGGTACCGGGACAAGATGGAGTCACAGATGGAGCAGCAGGACACCAGGCGCTTTGGCAGGGGCTACGGACTATAACTAGCTACAGGTCCAGCACCCCCTCAACCGGAAGTGCCGGCTCCTCCTTAGCTGATGACCTGAACTCTTTTTATGCACGGTTTGAGACGGGTAACACCACCAGCTCATCGCTGTCTAAAAACAGCACCGAAGGGGCGCTGGCTAGCGAGGCTGGAGGGGGATCCACCCCCGGGGATGTGCACACATTCTCGGTGTCCGAGCATGAGGTGAGGTGGGCTCTGACGCGTGTGAACACGAGGAAAGCTGGAGGCCCAGATGGTATATCTGGGCGAGTACTAAAGTCTTGTGCTACTCAGCTTGCTCCAGTGCTCACCACAATATTCAACCTCTCCTTGGTAAAGTCCGTGGTCCCTGCATGCTTCAAAAGATCCATCATTGTACCGGTGCCAAAGAATGCCTCTCCAGCGTGTTTAAATGACTACCGACCGGTGGCCCTCACCTCGGTTGTCATGAAATGCTTTGAGAGGCTAGTCAAGAAGCACATCTGCGCCCTCCTTCCTCGCAACATGGACCCACTACAGTTCGCATACCGTCCGAACAGGTCCACGGATGATGCGGTCTCCCAGGTTCTACACACCGCTCTCTCTCATCTGGACAGCCAGGGGGGCTATGTGAGGATGCTGTTCATTGACTTTAGTTCAGCATTCAACACAATAGTCCTCAGCAGACTGGTTGAGAAGCTGCTGGAACTGGGGCTTAGCACCCCTCTGTGTGCCTGGGTCCTGGACTTTCTCACTGCCAGGCACCAAGTGGTCAGGATGGGGGAACACACATCTAGCTCCCTCACCCTGAACATAGGATCCCCCCAGGGCTGCGTCCTTAGCCCCCTACTGTACTCCCTGTACACACATGACTGTGGAACCAGGTTCAGCTCAAACTCCATCATCAAGTTTGCTGATGACACTGTGGTGGTGGGCCGGATCTCCAACAACGATGAGGCCTACCGGGAGGAGGTGGCTGATCTGGCACTCTGGTGTCAGGACAATAGCCTCCTCTTGAATGTCACTAAAACAAAGGAGCTGATTGTGGACTTCAGAAGGGCTAAACATCCAAGGACGTACACGCCACTGGAGATAAATGGGTCTACTGTGGATAGGGTGAGCAGTTTTAAATACTTGGGAGTCCGCATCACAGAGGATCTGACGTGGGCAACGCACATTGCCGCACTGGTGGGTAAGGCTAAGCAGATCCAGAGCAAGCAAGATCATGAGGGACCCCTGCCACCCCAGTAACGGACTGTTCCAGATGCTACGATCAGGCAAACGCCTCCGCTGTCACGCTGCGAAAACGGAGAGGATGAGACGGAGTTTCTTCCCACAGGCCATCAGGACTGTCAACTTTTATAACCCCAGAGACAAAATTTTTGTCGACACTAATAGTAACTTATTAACTTTATTTATATGCTGTAACTGTAATTCTTTTTTGTGCACAACCCGCAGGCATTGCCAATTTCATTTCACTGCACATCGTGTATGTGTATGTGACAAATAAATTTGACTTGACTTGATTTTGTAGGGTTTTTTTTGCTTTATGCGGCGAGTTCCCCTCATCTCTCCCCAACACTTTAAGCTGCCGGCGAAGGTTCACCGGAGAGCAGATCGCCACCGACCCAGAGCCAGGACAAGGCGAGAGATCGCAGCGCCCCCTCGCAAACAACAAACTCGAGGAAACGTCCCTCCTCGCCGCCGCCAATCACCCCGGGGATGCAGGGCTTCCGAACTACAACTACAACACTTGTGTCTGTTCTTATTTTGCTGCATTAGAGGGAGACGGGGCTGGAGAAGAGAGTGGAGGAGTGGCGCAGATTTCGCTGACGCTGGGAGAGAGAATGAGAGGGAGAGAGGGAGGGAGCAGCCCCCGCAAGTGGTGGCGTTCCTTCACCGGACCCTCTAACAGCCTCTCCCTCCCCGCGCTCCAGCTCTCACCCTCTGCTCCCTCTACCCCAACTCTCCTCCTCCCACTCTCTCTCTCTACCCCCTCTCTCTCTCCTCCACTCTCTTCTCCGGCCCCTCTCCCTCTAACACTGCAAAATAAGAACAAACACAAATGTTGTAGTTGTTGTTCAGAAGCCCCGCATCCCCGCGGTGATTGGCGGTGGCGAGGAGGGAAGTTTCCTTGGGTTTGTTGTTTGTGAGGGGGCACTGCGATCTCTCACCTTGTCCCGGCTCTGGGTCGTGGCGATCCGCTCTCCGGTGAACCTTCGCTGGCAGCTTCTGGCTCCAGTCCCTGCCGCGGTTCCACGCCTCTGGGTCAAGATAAACTATCCAATTTATTGGTGATATATTTCAAAGTTTTATTCATTTAATGAAAATGCATGCCTAGTTTTATTACAGTTAATTTGCCTAATTTGTGATTTTCTGTGGTAAATGTTTATGGCCCCAAATTTGTATTTCCAGGCTTACAATAAACTGGGAAAATATGAGGACGCAATCACTGATTGTGAATGGGCCTTAAAGGTGAGGATAATTCTATCTGAAGATGGGATTATGATTCTTTGTGCTTCAATTGTCATAGTATTGATTAGACATTTCAATTTTTGCCACTTCTGTAACTTCTTTTCACAATTTGGCGATAATTTTGGTGAATGTACATTGGATCCAGTATTCAGGATCTTTCTGTTGCTAAGCCATGAGAGGGTGAAGGTTAACATTTAGAGACACAAGAGATTGCAGATGCTGGAATCTGGAGTAACAAACAAACTGCTGCAGGAACTCAGTAGGTCGAGCATCATCTATGTGGAGATCCTGCATCTGAGCTGAGAATGGAGAGAGACGATGGCCAGTATAAAGAGAAGAGTGGGAGGGTTCAGGAGGTGACAGATGGACAGAGGAGGGATTAAAGATAATGGGCAGATATAGCTCATCTTCTTGAGATGGGCTTCGTGGTGGATGAGAGGATGATGGGGAAGTGTTGCTGGAAGATAATATGCAAGGACACAAAGGATTCCAGTGCTGGAATCTGACAAATAAAGGTGACATGTCCCTTGCAATAAATATGGGAACTCTCCCCTGTCTCTCACATCCTCTGTCCCCTTCATGGACTGTTCTTGTCCAGTAATTATTTCTCGGTGTGACGCACCCAATGCTGTTATTCATGTTAATTAATCTACTTTGTAATTCTTGTGCAGGTGACCTGATCAGGAGTTAGTGCTTAAATTGAACTATATTTTAATGCACCATAAATAGTGCAATCCAATTTCTAAGCAGGGCAAGGAAGAATCATGTTGCCTTTTCAGTATGACCATGGAAACGTTCATGTCTACAGCACCGTTTCAACTTGTGAACGAGGCTGTATTTGATGGAATCACAGACGGCACAGTGCTGGGGGATCAGTCTCATTTTTGGCTTTCAAAATATGCTGCAACCTACAAGCTAATGGATGACAGGCAATCAAACTGATTCAAGTGGAGTACAGTTACATTATTTTTGGTCATTTAACCTGCTACTCTTTATTTTATGATTTCAGTGCAATGAAAATTGTGTGAAGGCCTATGTCCATATGGGAAAAGCCAACGTAGGTTTAAAGAAATATGAGGAGGTAAGATGGCTTCAGTCAGTTACATTTTCAATTACATCTTTGATTTGATAAATTTGTTATCAGTCATCTTTCAAATGTAAGATGTTCAATTAATTAAATGGAAAGTATGATGGCCAATACAAATAATTTGCTGCTGCTTTTGCCATTTTCCTCCTTTGGTCAAGTAGAGATTGAGTTTGTAATAGATTAAAACCAGTTAACCATTTTTTATTTATTTCTACTTTGGGGTATTCCATAACAGTCTAATCGGTTAATATTCAATTAACCTTTTTTGCTTAATTATTTCACTGGCGATGCATTCATAATACTTTGCTGAAGTGTTAAAGCCTAAACTAGAGGGGAAAAAAGTTTGTTTTTAAGGCCGATTTTTAAATGAAATCAGCAGGGAAGCTGTAGGGCAGATAAATCTTTGATTAAAATTACAGGTTTTTAATGATTCGAGATATAATTAAAACTGCACCGAAGCCTAGATGTTTTCATAATTTAAGTTAGCTTTTTATATCACAACTTTTTATAAAAAATGAGAAGGGAAAAATTCTGATCAGTCAAATTCACGCATGGGTAGTGTTTAAGTGATTACAATTAGACTTTAGTATTTAAGTGTAACTTCACCTGAGCAGCAGAATACTTTGCTTTTTTCCTCCTCTGTTCCCTTTTCCCCCCCGGAATAGGCATCCATTTCTCCCACTAGGCCACCCCGCTTTTCTCCTTCCCCTATCTCCTCCATCTATTTCCCTTCCACTGGCTTCACATTTCATGCTTCTCTCCTTATCTCATGACCTTATGCCATCTTCCCATCTCTGGCCTTTGCTCACTCGTCTGCAAATCAAAAACCTTCCTCATTTGTATCCACCTATCACATGCCTGGCTTTGTCAAACTTCCACCTCTCTTCTGGCTTTCTTTCCCCTACTACAGTCAGTCTGAGGAAGGGTCCTGACCCAAAATGTCACCTATCCATATTCTCCAGAGATGCTGCCTGATATGCTGAGTTACTCCAGTCATTGCATTTTCTTGTGTCTGCAGAATACTTTGTCTACAACATGATATAGTATTCCCATTCTTATAAAATAATGTTATTTTATTTGAGAAACAACAGGCTGTTCAACTAATTTCTGAACTTATAAGGAATGTAGGAAAATAACTGCAGATCCTGGTACAAATCGAAGGTATCACAAAATGCTGGAGCAACTCAGCGAGTCAGGCAGCATCTCAGGAGAGAAGGAATGAGTGATGTTTCGGGTCGAGACCCTTCTTCGGTCTGAAGAAAGGTCTTGACCCGAAACGTCACCCATTCCTTCTCTCCTGAGATGCTGCCTGACCCGCTGAGTTACTCCAGCATTTTGTGATACCTTTGATCTGTACTAATAAGGAAGATTTTTCAAGGCTGTTTTGGGGGGGGGGGTTACCGATAACTATCAACCTTGCTGTCACAGTTGCTGAGTTTCAATATGGTGTTTCACTGGAATGATCACTGAAGTGATCAGAGTAAGTAATTATGACTGTTGCAGAAAATCTCTGATTCAAATGGGCTTTTTTTCCCTACCAGGCTCGACGGTGTTATCAGAAGATAATCACAATTGATCCAAGTCGGGAGATGCTAGCTAGAGGTATGAGAAACATTGGATGTAAGAAGGATCAAATAATCACTTAGGTCCAATTAAAAGAATAGTGTGTGCCTATTTATGTGTTAATTAAGCTGTGCTATTTAAACCTGTGGTTTAGAGATGGTAGAGCTTCCCCATGATAAGATGCCTGATGTGGTCCTAACTCAGAGTTGGTTGTTCTTAGGGAGGATGGCATTTGGGATGCTACATTTGGACTTGGGATCTCAGACTATGGATGAGGAAATTAAGCTCTAATCATTATCCAATAATTTTTGTTATTATATTCAATTACATATTTTAAATTCATGAATCCAGATATTCTGTAAGTGAGCCTTTTAAAATTTAGTACATGGGATTTATTATATTCTTTAAAGAAACAGAATAACCCTTAGTTTAATATCTCATTAGAAAGAGTCTATCCTCACTGTGTAGCACTATTTTGATACAGTACAGGTGTGAGCTTTGTTTTTTGTGTTCAAGTCTCTGGCATGGGATTTTATCTTGCACTAAATTTTGTTCACATTCTTCCTTTCATCATGTATTTGTGAGTGTGGATGGCTTGAGTATAATCATGTATTGTCTTTCAGCTGACAGGTTAGCACACAACAAAAGCTTTTCACTGTACCTCTGGACACATGACAATAAACTAAACTCAAAATGAACTTAGGAGTTGCATTAAGATTCTAGTAATGTTTATGATATTTGTTTTTTAAATGCTGACAAATATGTCATTTAAATTTAGAATATATAAATTTACTGGAACTAGCCCAAAAAAAGGAAGAACAAGAGAAAAAAGTAATAGAAGAATTTGAACGAGGGAATTTGAATACTACAACTGCTCATGAAGTACTAAAGAAATTATCCAGTCCTAATAAGATTCCATTCTTCTATCTCGGTGGTGTGAGGGTTCTGACTGAACTGATGAAGGAGAGTAAGTAAATGAAAAAGATTTTTGTTTAGTTGTCAGAGCTACCCAGAGGCATATGTTTTTGCAATGTTGGTTTACTGCAGTTGTGTTATTGTTGAATAAATTATCTATCTATGAACCTATGTTGTGTATGAGCATATTCAATAAACCAGGCAAAACTGGAGCCTCAGGGGAGTTTAGGATGCTGAGCCTCTGTGTTAAACGAAGTGCTAGAATCAACATTTGGTGAGCCAATGTTGAAATATTCTAATTTCCAAATAGTTGGATAGAGGATTATCAGAATGTTGACACAAAATGCTGGAGTAACTCAGTGGGACATCTCTGGAGAGAAGGAATGGGTGATGTTTCTGTTCGAGACCCTTCTTCAGACTGTTATTCAGATTATCAGAGTTATTGTATAACATAGAAACAGATTAATAGGAATAGAGGTTTGGGCACTTTGAGCCCACTCCATTTTTCAATATGATCAAGGCTGGTCCTATCACATGAACATATTCCAGCATCTTCCCTACACTCCTGGAAGCTTTTAGTGTCTAGAAATCTATCACCCTCTTAAATAGATTCAGTGCCTTAGCTTCCACAGTCTTTTGTGGAATAGAACACCACACATTCACCATTTTTGTACCCTTGAAATTGGATTAGAAAAGAATATTAGCTTTTTTTTACATTTGATGAACATACCAGCTGCAATTTTGGGAATAATTGAAATGTTTGTGCTCTCCTGTTGAATCTCTCCCCCTTCAAATCAGGAACTTAGACTGGATGTACACTCCCTCGTACAATTCATGTTGCAAAATTCACAAGAGATTGTCTATATATGATGGATTAATCATCATGCGTGGCACCAACTAAACACTTTCTGATAGAAATTAGATCAAAAGGTCAAGGCTAATATTAACTGACATTCAACAAGATTTATCGCATGTAGGTGGAGTGCAACTTGAATGATTTAAAGTGTCCCCAGGATAATGCTCTTGTGGAACTGTGTGTATATTATATATGAAAGCCTGTTGGAGACAGTCCTTTATACAAGTTGAAGCATCTATCAACTGATAACTGCAATCCATGGCTGCCTTGAACTTGGGCCAGGTGCTTGATGCTGATTGAGCCATCGACCCAGGGACATACAGCACCGAGTAGACCCGTGACCCCCGTCCACATAGACCCCCCCCCCATGCAAATCAGACATTTAATCCTTGATTT
This sequence comes from Rhinoraja longicauda, assembly GCF_053455715.1. Classification (NCBI taxonomy): domain Eukaryota; kingdom Metazoa; phylum Chordata; class Chondrichthyes; order Rajiformes; family Arhynchobatidae; genus Rhinoraja; species Rhinoraja longicauda. The sequence continues at coordinate 579,233 of NC_135984.1, read as the reverse complement.
TATCCTCTGCATATTGTCCCTCTTGCTCTTCTTTTCTTACTCTATTGTGCTGGGATGATTTTTCTTGGTATTTGGTACCCTTAGATGTCCTACACAAGTGGGTTTATTAATTGGCATCAAAAGAAGATAACGGTGGGAAAACAGCACAGGCAGCAACAGTGGAAACATTGACATTTCGGGTATGAGACCTCTTCATCAGAAGCGAGAAAGAGAGAAACATTAGTTTAGATAGCAGGAATGTTGGGGAGAGTATTGGGTGGAACAAACCCCTGTTAGAGTTAAATATTATAGCCAATAAAAAGCAGCTAGGCCTTTATGTGTGTGTAATGTATTGCTAATGTTGTAAAGTCCATGTCATTTTGTTTATGAATATTTGTCTCTGTTGCATTTGCTCTGATGATGAGACATATCACACAGGCCTCAGAACCATCTCTGACTTTCCCTTTCCACAAAGTTACCTGATCAGCTGAGCTTTCCCGCATTTGCTGTTTTTATTTCAGATTTCCAATGCTTGCATTTTGTTTCTGATTTTCATTGTGAAATTATGTTTACTTAGTGAATTAGCAACACACTTACCTTTAAGTCACCTCTCTTCCTCCAGAAGTGTTTTAAAAGCTACTCAGCATTTCCTTTATTAGCCTAATGGAACAAGTTACTTATCTCCTTGTTTCAGGTGTTGAAAAATTTGAAACATTAATTCAACTTTTATTTACGTGCATTGATAGATCTCCTGAGTATTCATCAATCGGATCCATTTTCATTTGTAGTAAAAGCTGATAGGGTTAGTGTATTTTTAAACTTCAGTATAATTGACCTTAAACATTGTTGCAGGTACTGAACAGACATTATTCAGAACTAATGGTGGATTCAGTGTTGTCAATGACAATGAGATTATAAGAAGGTAAGGTTGCTAGCATCTACATCAGATAATACCAATACTGAAACCAGCTGAAGGTTTGGAAAATATAGATAAAATAGAAACATATTGAAATACATTTGCATCCATTAACCTTTATGGCAGGCCCTTGAATAGGCACCGTAATTCCTGCTGTTTCATAAATGACTGCTCAAATATGCCATGATAGTAATGTGTGTTTTGATTTGCAGCAGTAAAATAAGTATCGGACGAAAGGTCACATTTTGGCATACAGTAGAGATTATTGTGAGCAGTTAAACTCCACACACCTGTCGGGCTCCATGAAAGGAATGAAACTTCCAACCTCCACACATTAGATTCAGCTTGCACTGAAAGATGTACATCACCAGACATGTGACAGAAACTATCTCCTGACCAATGTGTAATTCACATTGTTTATTGCATATGGAGTCACTGTAGAAGTTGTATTTTAATGTATAAAACTGCTGCATTAGATAGCAAACATTTATATTTTTAATAATGTAAAAGTGCATGTGGCTGTATTCTTTATGACATTAAATATTTTTGTCCTTTTGAAAAGTGCCCAGTTTTATAATTTATATCATTTTGGAAGGGCCGGAAATATTATTTTTGACAGTTCATGTCTTTAACAGGAGCCTTGTGAGTTCAGAGAAGGAATCACATGAGGTGGAACTTTGTGCTTCTGTCCTTGCACTGTGGAAGGCTGTCTGCTATGCAAATGGTAATTACATATACCTGTACTGATGGACTGAAAGGTTATTCTTTTATAACTATTTATAACCTTGTTTCCTTTAATCGATGGAATTAGTGGGCTTGGCAGCGAGGAGTGACGGTGGAAAAATAAAGTCTTTAATTGCAAACATTAGATGACATACTGATCATTGGGGACCTTAAAGAATGCAATCTATTAAACAAAAGTTGATTCAGGTGGGACCCACGGGTGGGTTACCAGTTATCACATAAACCCAAAATAATATCTGGTAATTAAGTCAAATAGTAGGCCCTGACAATATCATTTAAAAGTAAGATTACATTTTTAAAATGGTGAATTGCATTAATGGGTCATAGTCAGCGCTTTAAATAAATTAGAAATCGGGAGAGTTTCAGTAACAAGATGGTAAAAAAAGAATTGAGGATAATGGTTGGTTATGGGGCAATGGACAATCAAAGAGGCAGAAAATATGGGCAAATGTATGCATCAGAAATTGAATCTGGAGTAAGTAAGAATGGAATAAAAAATCAAAGTTCGGCTCTTTATTTCAATGCACATGGCACTTGCACCCAGATGGATTGGTTGCAGCACAAACAGTAACATACACGCATGGTTTAATGGCTTTCTTTGTGACATGATTGCAGGATGCCCAGGACTGTGTGCTCAATCTTTTGGGTTATACAATAATCAGCTAGACGAATGAGGAGGTGATGTTATTAATCAAGGAATGATCAGAGCTGTGCTGTGATGTAGATGTGGGTGCAATGTGGATCAGTATAGGTGGAAGTATTGAATGCCTGGGGACAGACGACATGGGCCCTCAAAATAACACCATGTGGCAAACCATAAATGGGGAAATATCAAATGCAGCTGAAGAGAATTGTGGTTATCACAAGATATTTTCATTTGCATATTAATTGGACAAACCAAACCAATTTATGGAATGTCAAAGATTGCTTCTTGGTCCTATTGTACATTGTAGTTCCTATCTAGGGACAGGCTATGGGTCCTGTGGAGCTCCATCAGGCCTTGGCGGACAGTATACAAGTGTTCCACACATCGGTCTCACCGCTGGAATACCCGGTTGCTATCCACTTCCACTCCCATTTACATGCCGACCTTTCTGTCCTTGGCCTTCTCCAGAGTGAGGTCAGGCTCAAAACGGAAGAACAACACTCCATATTCTGCTTGGATACTGAATACAGAACATTGAATTCTCCAATCTCACATAAGCCTCCTGACTCCTCCCCACCTGGTTGGTCTCTTCCACCCCCACTGCACATACTTTTTTCCCCACTACGCCATCACCCAATTTATTTTTGCCGCTCCTTCTGCTCATCTCCCACCTATCACGAGTCCCTCGTGTTTCTTTTAGCCCTCTTTTCCCCTCTTCTCCCCTCTACCCCCCCCCCCCCCCACCCCAGCTTTACATTTCACTCTCCTCCTTATCCGGTACCCTTTCCTCTCGATTCACGTCTAACTTTGTTGCAATCTGCACTCATCTGTTCATCACCCCCCTCTCACCTGAATCCTCCTGTTACAAGCCTGTTTTCACCCCACCCCCTCAACCCCTCTCTACAACTTCCACCCCTCTACCCCATCAATCAGTAGAAAACTCCCAACCTGAAACTGACCATTTCCCTCCACAGATTCTGCCTGACCCACTGAGTTCCTCCAGCACTGTTCTTTGCTTGTGATTATCTCTTGTGACTCTTTAATATCCTTTTAGCTCCTTAGCTCTTTCCTCATAATGTAATGAACTGAATATTCAAATTAAGGCCTCTGGGGGCAAAATTAGATTATAAACTAATTCTTCCAGTTAACAAAGTGTGAGACTAAAACATTGCAAATCCTTTCTGCAGAAAGAAGACGCCGATTATGTATAATAAGGTATAATTATGTATAATAGTTAATGCATAATGTGTAGTAATAATGTATAATAGTTTGTTAATTCATAATAATGTGCAGTAATAATGCATAATTTGGCATTCATTTCAGTGGTTTCTATTTGGATTGATAACTGCCTGGTTACTTTTGTTTCCTTTTTTAAACTTTGTTCTGTTCGTAGAGGAAAACCAGCGAATACTTATCACATCTTCTGATACAAATGAACTATTACTGAATCTGTTGTGCTGCAAGGAGAGTGAGATACATAATGAGTGCCTGGCTCTCCTGTCCTTTTTCCTATTGACTGAATATGGCAGAGGTCTACTGCTATGCAATCTCAATTTAACCAGGTAAGCCCTCTATCACACATGTGGGAACGTAAATACAAGTCTCCCTTTTGTGCTAAAGTCTTTTTTTTTTTAAAGTGAAAAATCCACATTGTGACCAGTTCAGAAAAAACTTCATAGGAAATCAGCCATAAATAATCATGAAATGAGATATATAATTTACGTACACATCTACCATATGACAAATGAATAGATTGATGTTTACATTGGTTCAAGAATCCTCAGCACTGTATAACTAAAGTCGCACATTGATAAAGTTAGTTGACCTTTACTGCTGATCAAGAGTTTTCTTTTAATGGAATCTAATTAATATTATTATTCTATTCACCACCACTGAAAATAAACCTGAATCTCGCCTGCCTTGAAGCAGAATGACGTGTTGGGCAGGGCATGGGGATGTGACCATTGCCACCTGCTTCTAAAGTCGGAAAAGATTAATTTGATCCTCTATTTTATCCATGGTGTCTACTCTTCAGCACGGCACTATTTCCCTAATTAATACATTAGATCTCTTTTTCTTTTCCCAAATTTTCTGAATACATTGTATGCAGGCATATTTCGAGCCTGTTCCTGTCCTTTTTCAAATGCTGGTTTCTCATATTGTCAGAGCATCATAATCACAGCTGATTCTTTGCACCTACAGATCACCAGCTTTAATTCATGCACTTCCTTGCCTACGTACATGTGACACTAGCTGTGTGTTTTGTGTGGGTGGCTGATTGATGAAGAAATATGTTCAAGTAGTTAATGTAAAGGGAATATGCCTGAGTTGTATTCTCAGAACCAAGCAAGGACCTGCTCATGGTGACCCCCGTTAAATCATGCTGCTGCAGAGAATAAAATGCATTGGAAATATTGACTATTCCAAGATTTGTGCACACCTGTTTTGTGGCAACTAAGTGAAATGATTTCTCCAGCAGTGCTGTACAGGGATGGTTTAATTAGGTTGGAATCTGAGTCGCTAGCACAAGGACTTTATGTGATTAGATGAACCTGGTCATACTGTTGAGTAGACGATGGGCCGAATGGCCTAATTCTACTCCTATCACTTATGATTACTGGAGTGGCGTGGTATGATAGAGAGGTCATTGTAGTCGGATTCCACTTGGAACAAATGTCAACACGTGTATGATGCCAAAATGCTGCACATCTGCATTTCTTGTGCACCATATCATTGATTTCATGAGTAGTTTTGGTTAACAGTAAAGCGGAAGTGTATAAGAAGTATGACTGCAACTTTAAAAATATTCTTGGTTTTTAAAGTACATAATGTTTCTAAGTTTCTTATGTAACATCAGTTCTTTTTGTACAGATTGATGAAGATCCTGATAGGATTTGTCAATTACTCTGATGAAACCAGTGGCCGTGCCATGAATATCCTTACCAACTTAATTTCAGAGCAAAAGTAATCTATTTTTTCACTTAATGCTTCACTTAAAGTATTGTATTTTTTTGTACTATGTAGTGTAACTCAGCCATTTTCATCAATTACAACAAAGAAGGAAGCCATTACTCTTTCACCTTAGACATTAGAGATACAACGCGGAAACGGGCACCTTGGCCCACTGAGCTTATGCTGGCTGACCAGCGATCACCCTGCACACCACCATCCCTACACACCACCACCATCCCTACACACCACCACCATCCCTACACACCACCACCATCCCTACACACCACCACCATCCCTACACACCACCACCATCCCTACACACCAGCACCATCCCTACACACCACCACCATCCCTACACACCAGCACCATCCCTACACACCACCACCATCCCTACACACCACCACCATCCCTACACACCACCACCATCCCTACACACCACCACCATCCCTACACACCACCACCATCCCTACACACCACCACCATCCCTACACACCACCACCATCCCTACACACCACCACCATCCCTACACACCACCACCATCCCTACACACCACCACCATCCCTACACACCACCACCATCCCTACACACCAGCACCATCCCTACACACCACCACCATCCCTACACACCACCACCATCCCTACACACCACCACCATCCCTACACACTACCACCATCCCTACACACCACCACCATCCCTACACACCACCACCATCCCTACACACCACCACCATCCCTACACACCACCACCATCCCTACACACCACCACCATCCCTACACACCACCACCATCCCTACACACCACCACCATCCCTACACACCACCACCATCCCTACACACCACCACCATCCCTACACACCACCACCATCCCTACACACCACCACCATCCCTACACACCACCACCATCCCTACACACCACCACCATCCCTACACACCACCACCATCCCTGCACACCACCACCATCCCTACACACCACCACCATCCCTGCACACCACCACCATCCCTGCACACCACCACCATCCCTACACACCACCACCATCCCTACACACCACCACCATCCCTACACACCACCACCATCCCTACACACCAGCACTATCCTATATCCTTACAATTTTACCAAAGCCAATTAACCTACAAATCAGTACATCTTTGGAGTGTGGGAGGGAGTGCGCCACAGGGAGAACGTACACACTCCGTACAGACACCACCCATAGTCAGGATTGAACCGGGTCTCTGGCGCTGTAAGGCAGCAGCTCTACCACTGCGCCACCGTGCTATCCCAAGGAGACCTGTTTTCTCAAGCAATCATATCCAGACTCACTATTAACAGCACCACAGGAATCATTCCAGCATTCATTTGGGTTATTTTCCAAGAGAACAAGAAATGAAGGGAATTCCTATACAGTGCAATTGGCTAATAGTCCCCTGTCAGTAATGTATGAAAAGCAACATAAAGCATATGAAACTAATTTGACTAAAGTCTGCAAGACAGAAGAGAATGGGAACCAAAATGGTTAAACTGGATAGAAGGAATGCGTGATAGACTGAAGAAGGGTCTCGACCCGAAAAATCACCCATTCGTTCTATCCAGAGATGCTGCCTGTTCCACTGAGTTACTCCAGCATTTCCACAAGTGATAGGAGTAGAATTAGGCCATTTGGCCCATCAAGTCTACTCTGCCATTCAATCGTGGCTGATCTATCTCTCCCTCCTAACCCCATTCTCCTGCCTTCTCCCCATAACCCCTGACAGCTGTGTTATGTCTTCTTTGGGTCTATCCTTGGTGTAAACCAGCATCTGCAGTTCCCTCTTAAACAAAATGGTTAAACCCGGTATACTCTGACAGTTCATAAAGACATTTGGCTATTAACTTTATTAAAAATAGTAAGAATGTGGAAAAGGATCTGAAGGTTCTTTCTAAGGTGAGTTTGTTCCTGATTCCTCAAGTTTTGATCATTAAAAGCCTGTCTAGAGTACACTCCTGATCTGACAGACAGTTATTGGCATGGACATCCAACTTTGTTTACTAAGATGGTAATAATGTTTTTAGTTTTTATGACAATAACATCTCATCTTTCCTCCCTATTAGGTTTAGAAAACATTGTCAGAATGATTTTATAATTTACGTAATACCATCATTTGAAATCCTCCTGGTAAGGAACTAATTATTAATAAGGTTTTCTCTGCACATGTGGGAGCGGGTGTATTGAAGGGGACAGATGAGTTTTGCTTTTTATATTCTTGCATGCTCTAAATGTTATCATGAAATCTTAGCATAAAAGCATTTGCTATATTTTTTCTTCAAATATTTGGTTTAATAATGCTAATGCATGTTTTAACTTTGCAGAAAAACTTGAAATTGGTGAATAAACAGATCCTTCCACAATGTATTTCAATCATAGGGAACTTAGCAACTGACAAGACAACTTCGAGGCAAATAGCAGGACGAGATGAATTTTGGGAGTCATGCCTAATTTGTATGGTAAATCTTTTTAGGATATGTAAATGTGCGTGCTTTCCTTTAAATGTACTGATTTCCGATGTCAGAGTATGAATTGTGAGATTAATGCGTATACGTGCTGCATTAAAATCCGTCACACACACATGAGTGTGGGATACTGAATATTCTGAAATACTGAGTGTCAGATTAATGAGAATTGATTAAATATGTATTACTATTTTAGGAGCAATTTAATGTATTTGGTGCAACTCAAAGCCTTTGGGAAAAAAAATCAGGATGGGGTCTGGAGCTGATCTCACAGTTGCAGATTAAGGATAGATAACGATGAGTGATTGTGGATAAAATAGCAAATGAATAACAGGTGGCTGGTTAGTTTATTGGCATTGTGAAATGAATGTCAGCTTTGTCTTCGTGCTCGATTCTTAGTTCTGACACAGGTGTCTTTATCATATCATATCATAATCATATATATACAGCGCGGAAACAGGCCTTTTCGGCCCACCAAGTCCGCGCCGCCCAGCGACCCCCGCACATTAACACTATCCTACACCCACTAGGGACAATTTTTTACATTTACCCAGTCAATTAACCTACATACCTGTACGTCTTTTTTACTCTGATACAGGTGAAAAAATGAGCACGGCAGAACCCAGGCCAATAGTTACTATGTGTAACTGGCTGGGTATTGTATGGTTATCCAGTGTGGTGACATGAAATCATGGCGAGGCTCCCAATGTATGCAAGAAAAATTATCCATTGTGGCAAATCACCAAATCAATTTTGCACTTCTCGGTTTATGTTCTTGGCATAGACCAGCCAAATCAAAGTTCTTTAACGAGAATGCTGGATTGCAACATTCTTCCTAATGTATAATAATAATAATAATAAACATTTATTTTTTATAGCGCTTTTCCAAATGCTCAAAGACGCTTTACAAAAACAGTCAAGACATAAAAACAAACAAACGAACTGTCCTGACGGAGAAGCCCAGCTGCTCCCAATTGCTTCTTTTCTAAGTCTCCAATGCCTAATCCTACTGCCCCCCCCCTTTTGACTTTTCCCCTTTTGACTTTAATACACGATCCTGTGAGTTACCTCTTCTGAAATAACTCCCATCTTTTCTGACACTTGCAAATTGCAAGAATATTATTAATCAGTGTTTTCATGGAATTATTCCAGGATAAACCGTAATACAATTTGTCCAGAAATCCTGATGGTTTGGCCTGTGGTTCAATGGTTGCAGGTTCCCACGTGGGTCTAACAAACACGCGCCACCGTTCTACACTGCTTTTTCAGCTCACTGAGTTTGCTGGAAAATTATACCCTGTGTAACATCTTAAGCATGTATTGGCATATAAATTCCAATATCATCCATCAATCAGTGTGTGTTAGTCTGGCACCACAAGCTGTGAGCTTGCCAGATGAACAGCTGCACTGTAGTTAGGTGTAGTGTGCACCAATGTCTAGCCAAGATCATGAAAGGCTACAATGTTTGGATTCACTTTGAATTTTGTTAGACGAGTTGTTGAAGGCTATAACAGGGTTATATTTTGATGTGGGCTATATAATTAAGGTAAATTGGTGTCACTTTTTTCTATATATAAATTTCTGATTGTTACATCTCAAATATTTGATGATCCCCATCATTTAGTAGGAAAGAGATTGAGAGCCTTGTGTCATGATGTCAGGACAACAACGTAACCCATGACACCAGCAAAATTAGAGTTAGTTATGAAGCAAAGGGGTTAACACAACCCTGTCCTTATCAATGGAGTTACTGTAGAGATGGTCACCAGCTTCCAGTTCTGAGGCAACCAAGTTACCAGCAACCTAACCTGGATTCTTCAGAATGAAACGATGATCAAGAAAGTATATCCGCATATTTGCTTTCTTAGTTATCCAAGAAGATTAGTTTGTCCATGAAGGTTCTCTGGAATCTCTGCAGATGTACCACTGAAAGTATTCTGATGGGATACATCTCAACATAGTATGGCAACTGCTTCATTCTTGACCTCCTGAACCTGCAGAGCGAGTGTGGACACTCTTTCCGTTCCGCTCTTTCCGTCCAGTGCATCGTCATGGTGCAAGGCTGGAGGAGGCATTCATCAAAGCAGCGTGTTACTATCCATTCCCTTTACTCTACCTTCTGGGAGAAGATACAGGAGCTTGAAGGCTGTTCGTCCAGACTTAAGATAAGAACAGCTTCTTCCTCAGACTGTGTAAGAAGGAACTGCAGATTCTAATTCACACCAAAGGTAGACACAAAATGCTGGAGTAACTCAGTAGGTCAGGCAGCATCTCCGGAGAAAAGGAATGGGTGACATTTTGGGTCAAGACCCTTCATCAGTCTGATGAAGGGTCTCGACCCGAAATGTCACTTGTTCCTTTTCTCCAAAGATGCTGCCTGACCCGCTGAGATCTTTCCCATATTCAGATTCCTGAAGCAAATAACTCTTTCACACCCCCTTCCTAGAGCTGCCACACACATTCCTACTATTAATTCTGCCTTATTCAGTTACACTTTTTTGTGGTTGTTGAGATTACGTGACAGTCTTACACGATTGTGCTGTTTTGCACTTTTAGTTGTGTTGTTGTATTAATCATTACTCTATGAGGACCCTGGTGCATTTGACAATAAACTAACCCTGAATATGCACCACCATCTTCCAATTTGCACAGGATGCCACTATGATGCCAATCACCATGGCAGAGTACAGAGAAGTCCTGTACACCCTTCTAGGCCTGATGGTAAACCTATCCATAGACCAATGCACCACCATCCAGGTAGGAGGTCAATGACAGGAACAGCAAGAGATCAACTTTAAGTAATATTTTTGATTTTCATTTTCCTTCTAATTATAGAAAGAGGCCATTCAGCCCTTCACGCCCATTCCTGCTCTCGGACCAATCCCACTGCCCCATTTTTATTATTTGTAACCTATTCTCTCACGCATGCCCGTTAACAGCCCCTTGATGATCTTGCCACCTATGCAAGGTGTAATGATCCTGCCACCCATCTATGCAAGGTGTAATGTACAGTCGTCAATTAACCTTGGAGGAACACAAAGGTAACCTAAGTGCCTGTGGAAGAAAATGCAAATTTACCGTACACAGCAGCAGAGGTCTGCTTTGAAGCTGTGTCACCAGAACTGAGTTAACAGCTTTACTAGCTATGCCTCCATGCTGCTCCACTCTGCTGCCCTGTAGCACCACCAACTTGTCTCTAAAGGTAGCAGCTGTATGACTCTTTTTTTGGCTTCTGTGTTGTTAGGCAGGTGAGCTTGACTAACATTGCAATGCAAGGAAGTCGAGAGTGGCTTGGATGATATCTCCACCTCATATCCACTCATGTAGTTGGAGCGAGTTTCATCAGACAACTATATGATGAGAACATGCTGAGATTATCACATCCATCATTTATTGGAAATTGTATAGACATTCAGTTCCCAGGATAATTGGTGTTCTTTAAAGTTAAAGGTGAGGCTGTTCCCTGCTGCGATACTACGACCTATGCATCTCCCATTGCATAATTACATTTTATCAGCAAACTTTAATTTTATAATTACCACTATGGAAAATCTGTACACATGGGAGAATCTGTACAACTTTATCGATAATCTGTCCATATACTGACAGAGACACTAATTATGGAGCTACAGCCTGATTGAATTAATATATTAATAAGCAATGCTGGAAATATGGAAATCGTCGAGGTCTAGCAGCATCAGTGGAGAGATAAACATAGATATTATGGCAGTTTCATACATTTTTAAAGTGCTTTTTTCAATTTAATGTTCTTAATTATAAAAAAATAGAGCAATTATTTATTCACAAGGCTAGACTGACCACAGCTCAACTGATAGAAGGGATCTTGAATTTTGGATAAAGCTATGTTAATAGTATCTAGATTTTCCAAACTTATTGTCTATTAATGTACTTTTAGGTAAAAACTCCAGCTATTACAGAACGATGCATCTCTCTACTTGCCAGCACAGATGGTGGGATCCTAACAGTAAGTCTGATCACCAACTCAAACTAGATAATTAAACAAGGATTCATGTCAGTGAGGTCAAGGTGATTTAAGTGGCTTAATGAATCAGTTGTTTCATGTTGTTTTTGCATTTTACAGAGAACAGCGGGGCTTCTGAGTCATGTGCTCCCTCAGTCTGAGGAAGCAGTGGAAAAGGCAGTAAAAGCTGGAATGGTGAAGACCATGCTCAGATTTATAAAAGTAAGAAGCACAGATATCCAATGTTTAGTCTACTGTAAGTAGTCTTCAATGCCCCACAAAAGGGATGAGGCTAGAAATCCAGACCGTTGCTCGTTCTACTTGCACAACAGTGCAGTACAGTACTGACTGCGAAGCGACTCTGCAAACTTGAATTTGCAGTTAACCTGAGAGGAATGTGCATGATAGTAGCAGCTGTGCAGTCTGCTGTAATTGCAATCACAGCAAAACACACAGCTGCTGCGAGAATACACATTTGCCACATGCAATTGAGCACTAATTACTGCTATATGAGCTTGTAGTCTGTGTTCCTCCTGACAATGTGAGACATATTAAAACAATTTTAAATTGAGCAACACAAAGGAGAATTCACAATTTTGCTGTTTCTACTAGATAATTTATCTTAACCAGAACAATGAAAATTTTAGTTCTTGCTCTCCTGTTACCCTTGGCCAGGATGTATGTGCTTGGATATTGAGTGGGATTAATGTTGGGTTTGCTGCTGTTGCCTCTACTTCCACAAGCTGCGTACACTGAGTGCTGGCGCCAGTAATACTATACCTGAGCATGAAGGACATCTTTTCTAGGAAGAGGAAACTTAGGAAATGAGAAAATGATGGCTTCATAGGTGATGGGAGCAAAATGAGGCCATTCGGCCCATAAGATCTACTCTGCCATTCAATCATGGCTGATCTATCTCTCCCTCCTCACCCCATTCTCCTGCCTTCTCCCACAACCCCTGACACCTGTACTAATCAAAAACGTACCTATCTCCGCCTTAAAAAAATCCATTGCCTGGTCTCCACAGCCTTCTATGGCTTGTTGAAACTTTCAGCCACCTTATGTGATCCCCAATGTGTGCACGTTTACATTTGCTTTTATATTTGTTTCAGGCAAATGGGAAGACAACTACACGATACGCGGCAAAGATCTTGGCAATCTGTAGTGGTAGAAGTGAAGACGCTCGAGAGCAGATTGTCAGATGTGATAAAAGTATGTGATAATTAGCTTCTGAATTAAGCAATCATTTAGAATTAATTTGTCATTGATCATGAACAGTACAGGCGTCACTCAGTAGAGTGCCGATGCCGCGCAATCTAATTAAATTAATTAATAATTACACACAGTGTAGCTGGAAAATTTTCCATCACTGATCATAGATAGTTCTTCATTATATATATGGCACCAATATTAATGAGTTATTGCCTAATTATGATTTAAAAATAAACTCAAGAAATTAGAAATAAAAACACTATGCAGGAGGAAGAAAAGTGACACCTAAATGATAAACACAGCTTGTTATGAAGCATAATCTTATTTGTTGTGGTTGGAACTGGCAAAATCTACAGATACTCATTCCTTGTGCCCTTGACAACCATTGATGGCATTGCAGGCAAGGCCATTATGGCTGCACTCCATGTACCAATGATGCTGCCACGAGTTTGAATCTGTTATGAAATGCTGGCCAGTGTTGTTCGAGCAGAATAGTATGTGACTGGCAGGTTAATATTTCAGTTATGTTTCCATTATTTTCTCTTGTGGTGCTGACAGACCTCACGTGCATTTGATGTTGTTTATGCTTTTTGTAACGCAATATGTACTTGAAAGTAATAACAACATATATTTAAGCTCACTCCCAAAATTTTGTTACAAAAGCCACATCCACAATTGTTGTCAAAGGCTCAGGATGGTGCTGAGAAACCTCTTGTGCCATATGTCTCACCTTCACTTTGATCGATGTTGATGTTCCCCCCCCCCCTGTTGTTGTGCACTTCAAACAGTGCTGTTCAGAAAACAGTTGGTCATAGGTTTCCTGTATTTTATAATGTCTAAGCAGCAGTTTTCCTCATGACTTGCCTTGTCTTTCGAAATAATTTTAAATCTACTCACCTGTGCTATTGTATATCTGTTAATTCCAGACTGGTGCTGATGGAAAAAATCCTTTGTTTTATCTGACTAATTTGTTGGTAAATTTTGTAAATTCACATTTGCTAATTTTTCAGTTTTCGTCCATTATTCTCTGGCCAGAGTTCGGTGTTCTCAGAAAGCTGCTGACTCTAGATGATGAGCAAGTGGTGGGCAATGCTGCTCTTTACCTTTCACACTGTGTTGAAATCCCAGGAGCTGCTGCATCTCTGCTCAAAACTGACATTGTCAAAGTGTTGTTAAAGCATGCTGGTGGTGATGCAAAGGAAAACTCCCTCCTACAGAATGCAGCAATTGCCCTGGGTAAACTCTGCTTGGCAGAACCCAGGTAAGACTTCATTTTAATTCACAGCAGAACAAGATTATTGGATGTCTGCAGTTATTGCAGCCTGTAGAATGTATGGAATTAATAGGTTGTGACTTTAGAAAATTCTCAGGTACAGGACCTACCTGAACCTTGTATGTTATCTGAGATTTAAAAATGTTGTTTTACCTGCAAATATTAGTGTCAACTATCCTTTAACCAGAAGGTGACATTCTGTATCACTGAAAATTTACTTTGTTTTAATAAATGCAGGAATAGGTCATTGACCCAAATGGTCTTTGCAGATGTTTATTGCCAACAGGTATTACCTCCCATCGTCATCCATATAATAATAACCTCTTTAGTGCTAGCACTCAGAGCATTAGCTCATTATTACCAAGGCCCTCCAGCCCAAACACTTATGCTCTCTGTAACTGTGCTCTGCTGTTCTGGTAACTTGGTGAGAATCTGTGCTCTCTCAGCAGTAAATTGGGTCAGTAAGGAGAGGCTTATGTGAGGGGTGGTGTGGGGCTGTGGGGCTGTGGCGAGAGATGCAGCTACTAGGGCTGAGATGTGGACCTCCGAGCTGCAGCCTGACCAGCAGAGACAATATAGGCCAGGGTCTGGCAGTATCAGCTCTCTGTTAGACATTGCCCTTTGGAATCCCTCATCACCTACTTTTGCATGATGTTTGTAGCTGCTGTCGCTCCTGTTCTTTGTTTGGCCACATGGCTTCCCCCAGTCCAGAACTTTCATTACGGTGGTGGCTGGCCACCATTTCAAATGTCGGATGAAGTTCCTAGGTTAGGAAGAGCTGTGCAGCCAAAGAGAGGTTGAGGCAACAGCTTCTATCACCCCTTTAGCTTGGATTCCATTATGCTGTTGTTCCTGGGCTTGAATCCTGAGTGTTCAATGAGGTACCCGTGCACATGAAGAGAGTACAGATGTTTCCAGTTATGTGTCTGCATTGTTCGAATCATGCATCATCCGAAAACCTAGAGGTTCATCTAATCTCTCTCAAAGAGTATAAAATTCCTGAAGTCTGATTTAAAACAAAGTTGTTGCCTTCTCATGAGAATTAACACTCGTTAAAAATGGCAAAATGAGCTCCCTTTCTGAATGTGTTTCTAACATTTCTCTTACTGTACTCAGGCATAAGATTGAACTCCGTGAACTCCATGGATTGGAAATTCTGTCGTCCTGCATGAAGTACATAAAGTGAGGGTGTAATGCTGTTTGGAGAAGAGGTGTCAGACCCTGTGTTCTGGAACAAACAACAAATCGCTCAAAGATCTCAGCAGGTCAAGCAGCATCTGCGGAGGCAAAGAGATGGTCGACATTGTGATTCTAGACCCTGCAACAGGAATGAAGAGTGTAGAGAGGAGATAACTAAGAACTCGCCTGTCTCACTCCTTCCTCTCACGTCTCCAAACTCACTATCCTCTACACTCTTCAGTCTTCATGCAGTGTCTCAATTTGAAAGGTCAACCATTCCCTGCAATGCTCCCAGCTGTGGCTTAGGGATTATACAGTAATGCCTCATGTGAAATTATCAATAGACCGGTAGTTTTACAGATGTTTACATGTAGTTTTATACAATTTATAAACAATACGTCAATGAAACAAATTTAAAGAAGACCATTAAGCTTCATAATCTTCCTTATTTTTAATATGTTATCATCTCATTTATTATATTCTGGCCTTGTCCTTCATTCCCCTCTCTGTAGAAATGAGTTTAATTATTCATTTAATTATTTGTGTTGTTCATTTCAATGACCTTTCCTTGTAATTTAATTCCACAAGTCTGGCTAAATACTTAATGCTATTTTACTATAAAAGTTAATCCCTTTAAAATAAGATTTACGGTTCCATCAAAAAGAAAATGATAAAAATATGATGCTTTCAGAGGCAGCATGCTTGGATTTGCAACACTGTTTGGTAAAATATAACCAAGTACTGAAGTGCAGATTAGTACAAATAATGGGCCTCCTGCTTGGCATTTCTAACTAGCATTAGGTGGCCAACCTTCAGGATTAATACAGGATATTTTAATATTATAAAATTACTGTAATCTTGTACCTCAGTAGAATAAAAATGTAATTCCTGCAGTTCTTTGCATTTTCACGTTGGAACACTTTTGTAAACTGTTAATATTTTCAATATTAACTGTTAGTATTTTTGCAAGCTGTTCTTTATTATTTTATGGTGGTTTTCATCTCAATTCAACTCAAGACAAAGGACATTATCCGTTTAAATGGCTAGTAATAAATATTTTGGAACAAATTTTATTTTGACTATTTAAGATAATTTGTATTTGCAAAATAAATATGACCCATTGTTTATTTTTCAAAATACCACAGGTGATTAAAGTGTTCCACTGTCATGGTTATTTTAAAAAAGGTAATTACAGTTATTGTGCAGACAAACAACAATGGGTTTTCCACAGCAAAATCCAATAAACCACACATATTATTGAATGTCCAATTATTGTTGGTGATGCTGTTTAAAGGACCATAGTTGGATAGGGCCAGAATATCCCTCATTACTATTCTCAAATCATGTATTTGAGATTTTTTCTCACACCTGTCTGAATTGGCTGTGATGACATCAGTTTGTCATTGGATATGAAGAGCTGCAAACTAGGCAAATAATTCCGTTGTATCACTCCCCCCCCCCACTCCCATTTCCCCACACTTCCACTCCCCCTCCCACTCCCCCTCCCACTCCCCCTAATCCTCCACTCCCCCCCCCCCCAACACTTCCACTCCACCCAAGCACTCCCCCTTCCCTCCCACTCTCCCTCGCCCCCCCCCCCACACTCCCACTCCCCCCCTCCTCCCCTCCCCCCCCCCCCTTCGAGGCAAGTGGGCACAGAGCTTTAAGCAAGCAGCTCAAAATGGATGAACTAGATAGTTTGGCTCAGTGGGCTGTTTGTGTAACTAAGTAAGCTGGTGGGGATGGTGTGTGCACAACAGAAGACACAGAAACGAACATTAGAATTCCAAAGGTCAGTCTGTCCTTGATAGTAAAGAACAATCTGCTAAATTAAATCAAATTATTTGTTGATTGTCTGGAGACCGCCTTGCTGATGTTGAATATGAGCCCAGCACTGATTGCTGCAATCATCGTATCAATTTATTCTCAACAAAACCCAATATGCAATTATGGAATTATATGTATGCCGATTTCACTGGGTTATATAAAACTAAGAAAATTTTCAAATTAAAAATGCATTTTGCATTACAATTATTACATATTATAACTTTATCAAGTTGTATAGCAGTTTATGTTGGTAAATAACACTGGAATCTGCATCAGAATTGGACTGTACATCTTGCCTGTTACAGATGAGTTTGTAATTTCCTTGACAGATGGTTTAGGTTAGGAAAGCTGCGGCCAAATAGTTAGCTCAAAAGTATCTAGTTATTACTTTTCACAATGGATCTGCATCTCTAACCGTTGAGAAATTAATTGCTCCTAACTTGAATATAAAAGTTAAAGAAAAACCTTGTCTTCTGTTTCAATGGATTTCCCTTTCACTTATTTTCTTTGTGGCTCTTTTTCACTCATGATTCCATCTCCTGCCTGCCCGGTTCTGTATGCATTGGGGGTAACAGGCATTTAAAATGTTCCTCAGGAAGAGATGCAGGTCACAGAGTCATAGTTTTGCAGTTATGCAGCACAGAAATGGTCCTTCTTGCCCATGTGCATGCTGACCATCTAGTAACATCTACCTAAACCCATTCCTCAGTGCTTGCTTGGTCTGTCGCCTGGTGATGCAAGTGCACATTGTGAGAGTGCATATCTCCACCACTCCTTTGGTGGTGAATTCCAAATCCCAGCTACCTCTGCATAAAAGAAAAATCCCCCTCCATTTCCTCTAATCCTCTTGATCCTTACGCTGTTATGGGGAACAGTTTCCTATTATCTACCCTATCCATGCTCCTCATAATTGTATGTATCACTATTAGGTCACTGTTGAGCAGTTTCCATTCGTGAGAATGCCAATGGTTTCTATAAGTCTCATAACGGAAACACTATTCCAGTAAATCTGCACTCTCCAATGTAATCCCATCCATCCTATAATGTGTTGACCATAATTGCACATACCACAATCTGTAATATGGTGACTAGAAGTATCATGGACACATTCACCAAGTTATTTTCTTTGTTATTTTACAAGGATGTTTAAAGAAACACCATGTGCTATTAGGGTGGTGTTGGCTCAGGCAGATGTGAATTGGTCATTGTTTTTAAAGTCAATGTTAAATTAACTCCTGGAGTTTGTGATACATGATGTTGGAAGAGTGCTGAATTGTGGGTCTGTGGGTATATTGAGTATACATAGTGTGTGTATTGAGTATACATAGTGTGTGTGTTGACCATGTTACGCTGCGAAAACGGAGAGGATGAGACGGAGCTTCTTCCCACAGGCCATCAGGACTGTCAACTTTTATAACCCCAGAGACTAAATTTTTGTCGACACTAATAGTAACTTATTAACTTTATTTATATGCTGTAACTGTAATTCTTTTTTGTGCACAACCCGCAGGCATTGCCACTTTCATTTCACTGCACAGTATGTGTATGTGACAAATAAATTTGACTTGACTTGACTTGACATACACAGTGTGTGTATTGACCATACACAGTGTGTGTATTGACCATACACAGTGTGTGTATTGACCATACACAGTGTGTGTATTGAGTACACAGTGTGTGTATTGACCATACACAGTGTGTGTATTGAGTACACAGTGTGAGTATTGGGTCTGATAATGACACCTGAGGAAAAGTAAGTTAATGCAAGAGGAGTAATGGGTTCTGATAAGATAAATGTTGGTTCCTATATCTGCAAGGATGGAAAATATTTTGAGGAGAATGAAGGGAAATGTACATGAATGAAGAAGAAAGATGTAAATATGATTTTCCTGAGCATTTCATTGAAGTGTGTCACCAACAAAGAATTGAAACTTCAAGAAAGTAGGAATGATTAAATTCACTTAAAACATAAATTGTGTTACATTAAAGTATATAAAGTTGCCTACAAACCCCTGGTGCAGGAGTAGCTATAAGCTGCTGCTTTACCACAATCGAGTTGGATGAGTACACAAAGACAATAGTGTGGTGGGATATGCTGATAGATTTACCTGAACGATCGTTTCAGTACGATCGTGGCACTACAACTCAGTCAAAACCATTCAAGCAGGAGTATAATTATTAGATCATCAGGCATGACATTTTAATGTTGGTATTTTGCATTTTCTGCAATTTTGTTCAGTCTCCAGTGCGAAGTCTGTCACTTAAAAACCTCAACCTCACAAACCTCAAACTGATAAATATGTTTGTTTTCCATCTCAGGAAGCAGGCTACAATGACACAATTATAATGGAAATTATAGGGTTAAATGCCTCTCAGTGTGGGAGAGAAGCACTATCGATTTTATTGATGCACAACTGGAAGATGTCTAATTTGGAATTATACTTTGTATAATGGCACATTCAGGATATACAGTGCACTCCATAATGTTTGGGACAAAGACCCTCATTTTTTTATTTGCCTCTGTACTCCACAATTTGAGATTTGCAATAGCAAAAAATCACATGTGGTTAAAGTGCACGTTGTCAGATTTTATTAAAGGCCATTTTCATACATTTTAGTTTCACCATGTAGAAATTACAGGTGTGTTTATACATAGTCCCCCAATGTCAGGGCACCATAATGTTTGGGACACAGCAATGTCATGTAAATGAAAGTAGTCATGTTTAGTATTTTGTTGCATATCCTTTGCAAGCATATAGTAAGGCATTTGACAAGGTTTCACATGGAAGGTTGATTAAGAAGGTTAAATCGTTGGGTATTAATAATGAGGCTGCAAGATGGATTCAACAATGGCTGAATGGGAGATACCAGAGGGTAATGGTTGACAACTGTATGTCAGGTTGGAGGCCAGTGTCTAGTGGGGTACCCCAAGGATCTATGTTGGGTCCACTGTTGTTTGTCATTTACATTAATGATCTGGATGATGGTGTGGCAAATTGGATTAGTAAGTATGCAGATGATACTAAGATAGGTGGTGTAGTTAATAATGAAGTAGATTTTCAAAGTCTACAGAGAGACTTGGGCCTTTTGGAAGGGTGGGCTGAAAGATGGCAGATGGAGTTTAATGCTGATAAGTGTGAGGTGCTGCATTTTGGTAGGGCAAATCAAAATAGGACGTACAGGGTAAATGGTAGGGAATTGAGGAATGCAGTGGAACAGAGGGATCTGGGAATAACTGTGCATTGTTCCCTGAAGGTGGAATCTCATGTGGATAGGGTGGTGAAGAAGGCGTTTGGTATGCTTGCCTTTATAAATCAGAGCATCAAATATAGAAGTTGGGATGTAATGTTGAAATTGTACAGGGCATTGGTGAGGCCGAATCTGGAGTATGGTGTGCAGTTCTGGTCGCCAAATTATAGGAAGGATGTCGACAAAATGGAGAGGGTACAGAGGAGATTTACTAGAATGTTGCCTGGGTTTCAGCACTTAAGCTACAGAGAGAGGTTGAACAGGTTGGGTCTTTATTCTTTGGAGCGTAGAAGGTTGAGGGGGGACTTGATAGAGGTTTTTTTAATTTTAAGAGGGACGGACAGAGTTGACGTGGGTAGGCTTTTCCCTTTGAGAGTGGGGAAGATTCCAACAAGGGGACATAACTTCAGAATTAAGGGACAAAAGTTTAGGGGTAACATGAGGGGTAACTTCTTTACTCAGAGGGTGGCGGCTGTGTGGAATGTGCTTCCGGTGGAAGTGGTGGAGACTGGCTCGATTTTATTATTTAAGAGTAAATTGGATAGGTATATGGATGGGAGGGGATAGGAGGGTTATGGTCTGAGAGCAGGTAGATGAGAATAGGTCAGAGAAAGTGGTCGGCGTGGACTGGTAGGGCCGAACGGGCCTGTTTCCGTGCTGTAATTGTTATATGGTTATATGGTTATATAAGCAATGACTGCTTGAAGTCTGCGATTCATGGACATCACTATTTGCTGGGTGTCTTCTCTGATAATGCTCTGCCAGGCCTGTATTGCAGCCATCTTTAGCTTATGCTTGTATTGGGGGCTTTTCAGATTTCTCTTCAGCATATAAAAGGCATACTCAATTGGATTCAGATCGGGTGATTGACTTGGCCACTCAAGAATTGACCGTTTTTTAGCTTTGAAAAACGTCTTTGTTGCTTTGGTAGTATGTTTCATTGTCTTGCTGTAGAATGAACATTGGCCATTATTTCATCATTACGGATTCAAAATCGTGGCAGCATCATTGCTACATGGAGTGCAGCCATAATGGCCTTGCCTGCAAAGCCAACAATGGTTGTCAAGGGCACATGGAATGAGTATCTGTAGATTTTGCCATTTCCAACCACAAATAAGATTATGCTTCATAGCAAGCTGCCTTTATCATTTAGGTGTCACTTTTCTTACTCCTTCATAATGTTTTTATTTCTAATTTCTTGAGTTTATCTTTAAATCATAATTAGGCAGTAACTCATTAATATTGGTGCCATATGTATAATGAAGAACTATCTATGATCAGTGATGGAAATTTTTCCAGCTACACTGTGTAATTATTAATTAATTTAATTAGATTGCGCGGCATCGGCACTCTACTGAGTGACGCCTGTACTGTTCATGATCAATGACAAATTAATTCTAAATGATTGCTTAATTCAGAAGCTAATTATCACATACTTTTATCACATCTGACAATCTGCTCTCGAGCGTCTTCACTTCTACCACTACAGATTGCCAAGATCTTTGCCGCGTATCGTGTGGTTGTCTTCCCATTTGCCTGAAACAAATATAAAAGCAAATGTAAACGTGCACACATTGGGGATCACATAAGGTGGCTGAAAGTTTCAACAAGCCATAGAAGGCTGTGGACAATCCATTGTCCAGGCAATGGATATTTTTAAGGCGGAGATGGGTACGTTCTAGATTAGTACGGGTGTCAGGGGTTATGGGAGAAGGCAGGAGAATGGGGTCAGGAGGGAGATATAGATCAGCCATGATTGAATGGCAGAGTAGATCTTATGGGCCGAATGGCCTAATTCTGCTTCAATCACTTACGAATCCTTAATTTTCTCATTTCCCAATTTTCCACTTCCTAGAAAAGATGTCCTTCATGCTCAGGTATAGTTTTACTGGTGCCAGCACTCCGTGTACACAGCTTGTGGAAGTAGAGGCAACAGCAGCAAACCCAACATTAATCCCACTCAATATCCAAGCACATACATCCTGGCCAAGGGTAACAGGAAAGCAAGAACAGGAATACCACAGACTAACATTTTCATTGTTCTGGTTTAGATAAATTATCTGGTAGAAACAGCAAAATTGTGAATTCTTTTTTGTGTTGCTTAATTTAAAATTGTTTTAATATGTCTCACATTGTCAGAAGGAACACAGACTACAAGCTCATATAGCGGTAATTAGTGCTCAATTGCATGTGGCAAATGTGTATTCTCGCAGCAGCTGTGTGTTTTGCTGTGATTGCAATTACAGCAGACTGCACAGCTGCTACTATCATGCACATTCCTCTCAGGTTAACTGCAAATTGAAGTCTGCAGATTTGCTTCGCAGTCAGTACTGTACTGCACTGTTGTGCAAGTAGAACGAGCAACCAAGTCTGGATTTCTAGCCTCATCCCTTTTGTGGGGCATTGAAGACTACTTACAGTAGACTAAACATTGGATATCTGTGCTTCTTACTTTTATAAATCTGAGCATGGTCTTCACCATTCCAGCTTTTACTGCCTTTTCCACTGCTTCCTCAGACTGAGGGAGCACATGACTCAGAAGCCCTGTTGTTCTCTGTAAAATGCAAAAACAACATGAAACAACCTACAACGGGACCCCACCACTGGCCACATCTCCCCATCCCCTCCCCTTTCTGCGTTCCGCAGAGACCGTTCCCTCCGTAACTCCCTGGCCCACTCGTCCCTTTCTACCCAAACCACCCCATCCCCGGGCACTTTCCCCTGCAACCGCAGGAGATGTAACACCTGTCCCTTTACCTCCCCCCTCAACTCCATCCAAGGATCCAGTCTTTCCAGGTGAGACAGAGATTCACCTGCACCTCCTCCAACCTCATCTATTGTATCCGCTGCTCTAGATGTCAACTTCTTTACATCGGCGAAACCAAACACAGGCTCGGCAATCGCTTTGCTCAACACCTTCGCTCAGTTCGCCGTAACCAACCTGCTCTCCCGGTGGCTGAGCACTTCAACTCCCCCTCCCACTCCCAGTCTGACCTTTCTGTCATGGGCCTCCTCCAGTGCCATAGTGAGGACCACCGGAAATTGGAGGAACAGCACCTCATATTTCGCTTGGGCAGCTTGCAGCCCAGTGGTATGAACATTGACTTCTCCAACTTTAGATAGTTCCTCTGTCCCTCTCTTCTCCTCCCCCTTCCCAGATCTCCCTCTATCTTCCTGTCATGATCTTATACAAGTTAGAGCACCTCTCATGCGTTTAAAATCTAAGGTAAACATCATGGGTTGTTGGGTTGTAAATATTCAGTGGATGTACAGATAATGGATTCTTGGGCTGTGGCCTTGCAAAATTCCGTACATTTCAAAAAAGAGCAGAAAAGGTTACTGGTATCTTTTCTTAATTCCAGATTTACTTAGCTGCTTGCATTTAATTCTCTCGCTGCCAGCTGAGGGGCTGCCAAATCTGTTGCAGCCAAATTTTCTGATGACATGCAAGGGGGACACAAAGAGTTTGCAAAAGGATTTAGAAAGATTATATGAGAGCCGATTTTGGCTAAATGTGGTTAAATGTAAATGAATCAATTTCAGCAGGGAGAATACAATGGCAGTGTATGGTTTAAATGGAAAGAGATTAAAAAGATGTTAAGATGGAAAGGGTGCACAGAAGATTTACGAGTAAGTTGCCAGGGCTCGATGGTCTGCACTACAGGGAGAGGCTGGGCAGGCGAGGAATTTATTCCCTGGAGCGCAGGAGGATGACGTGGGATCTTATAGAGGTGTATAAGATCATGAGAGGAATATAAAGGGAAAATACACTGAGTCTTTTATCCAGAGTAGGGGAATCGAGAACCAGGTCGTAGGTTAAAGGCGAGGGAGGGGCTGGGGGAAGGTATATGGGACGAGCTGCCAGAGGAGGTAGTTAAGGCAGGTACTATCGCAACATTTACAAAACATTTGGGCAGTACATGGGTAGGACAGGTTTAGAGGGATATGGGCCAAATGCGGGCAGGTGGGATTAGACATCTTGCTAACTCTAGATGGGGTACATTGGTGGGACCACATCTGCAGAGGGAGTACCATTGGGGGCAGGTCAGAGAAGGTTATTTATGCTTAACTCTGGGAATTAAGTTGTCTAATGAGTAATAATTAAGCAAGTTGAGGATGTTTACATTAAATTTTATTCGCGTGAGAGGAGTTCTAACTTGCAACAAGATTCTTAAGAGGTATTGGCAGTGTGGATGCTAAGAAATTAGTTCCTTCCATGGTGGAATCTAGAACTAGGGAGCGAAGGAAAATATAATGAATAATTTCTTCATTCAAACCCTTATGAATCTTGGAATTCTCTTCACTAATAACAATCATGGTCATTTAATGTATCCAAACCTGAGATGGCCAGATTTATGAATCACATGAGTAAATGGGATTAGCTGCTTAGTGGAGCTGAGGCCAAGATCAGATCAGCCAAAATCTTAGTGAATACGGAAGTAGGCTCAAGAAATATAAAGAAGTCCTTTGTTCCTCACACTTACATTCTTGTTCTTTGCTGCAGTGAATAGACCTTTGAAAAAGTACTGTGAGATTTCCATTCGTGGAGATGTGAAGATCACCGTACCAATGGAAATTTTTAGATTGTGCAAAAAGTGATGCAAGTTTCTGAGGGGTGTATTGATGAAAGATTGCCACAACTTAGTTTTGCACCCTGATAACTTGAGTAGATAGGCTGCAGCAAGTGAGGGGCCTTGTGATTATCTTGTGATCTGTCAGCTGAAATCATTGCCACTGGTTTGCTTCCCTGTTACGCTGTTCCTAATCTTTAATTGTTTTAAGTGATTGGTAATGGTAAATACAAGTGAGAGTTATCCTGAGTGAGAACATTGGCTCCTTGTATTACCTGGTGCAGGAGGAAATGGATGCTGTGATACTCATTAATATTAAGCTTCTTCTTCAGATACAAGTACTTCTGGTATTAAAATAAATCAATCGGTATTGTGAGGCTTCAGGCATGACAGTATATTGACAGAAGGACTTAGCATGCCTCATTGGACTCAGAAACCCACATTACTTTCAGCATTACTGCCCTCTGCAGCTCCTGTTAATGAAGCCTGCAACAGTTGGTTGATAGAACCACTTTTCAGCTCAGCTAACAACACAGCTTCATCATCTGACCGCAGGCACGCTTGGGATGAGAGAAAAGCATTGCCCAGTCCTTCCTTGAAAAGGATGTTTTCAAAGGATACAGCACAACACAGCATGACACAACACAGCACGGGATTTAACTCTTTACCTGCAAATTTGAATGGAACTATTTTCAAATGTGTACATCAAGTTATTCTGAAGCAAAACAAAGTAAATGACTAGGAAATTGCCAAGATATTTGATGGGTTTTTAACTGCCAGTTTCAGGTGGCAAGTTTATGTAAAAGAAAGTGTAGAATAATCTGTGAAAAATGTAAAAGCTAGTTCTGAAACCTTTTCAATTCATCTTTCACAATTTTTTTTTGTTCAGCAAGACTCCAACAACAAAATTTGTTTCAGTACTTCCCCAAATGGAACACTTGACCTGGCTGAAGAATCTCTGACAGGTGAAGGCTCTAGCAACTCAGCATAAATATTTAATAAGGACAGGGAATAATTAACATTCATGTAACCATCGCTTGCAAATCCCACGTGATGTGGGAAGAAGTTTCAGGCGGTGAATGAAGGGACATAATTCTTCACCATTGAAATGCACTATCTGTAGCAAAATAATAAACACACATTCCAACATCCCTTGGAACTGATTGAAAACATTCCATTATTACACACAATAATATAATTTGGAAAGTGGAAGTTAAGGAGGCTATGACAATATAGATCAAATAACAAATACAGTTATTTTCTTATTAAGGCCGCAAAAAAAGAACTGAATTTGGCTTCTGAGAGCAATTCACTCAGCGACTTGGCAGAAGTTTATTCCAATCAAAATACACCCCCCTCCACAAATGTCTCTAATCAAAATAATATTCAGTTATCCAGTTCTGTTTTATTCCCTTTAACAACATTGACTGGAGTTTCTTCAGAATCAACATTGTTGATTAACCACTTTGTTAAAAATGTGTAACTGCCTCCAATGTTCTCACTTCTATCACTGGTTTAGAAGTCTGACTGAAGTGAACCAATTTCAAGCAGAAGTGATTACATCCTCACACAAAACCATGACTTTAGTCCTGGCCTTTTATTATGGGCCATTCTGTTCCAACAGTCATTGTATTTTTCAAGGGGAAACTCTTGATCTAAGAATGTGCAACTGACAGTAACTTGGGCTTCCTCTTGACTCAGGTACATTGATACTCAGAATACCTTGTGCAGCATCTCCTGAAACAGCACAAGCAATCAAGCTGCAGTTAGTGTATTGTAACTACTTACTCCTATTAACTGAACATATTACCAACGATTTAATATGATCAGTAATGTTTCAGAATCAGAATCAGAATCAGAATAACCTTTATTGTCATCCAAAAAAACAAGTCTTTTGGACGAAATTCCGTTACCCACAGTCCAACAATAAGAGCAATAAAAATATGCAATAACACACGCAATCACAAACCAACACAAAACAAAAAAAGGAAACATCCATCACAGTGCGTCTCCTCCAGTCCCCTCCTCACTGTGATGGAAGGCCAGAATGTCTTTTCTCTTCCCCTGCCGTCTTCTCCAGCGGTCAGGCTGTTGCAGTTGCCACGTTCCAGGCCGCGCCGGATGGTGAAAGGTCCGCAGTGGGCTGACCCAAGCCCCGCGATCTGGGGTGGGCGAAGACGCTGCCGCTGCCGGAGCTCCCGATGTCGGCCCCCACCCAGGGCAGGGTCTGCGAGCTTCCGATATCCACGCGGCCTGTGGCCGAAGCCTCCGAAGGCGTGTCGTAGCTGCTCCCACAACGCCACCACAGCCTCCAAAGGCAGCCAGCTCCGCAGATGGTAAGTCCGGTCCGCAGGCTCTGCGAACCAGAGCCCAGGTGGTCCCAGCTGGAGGCTGCCAGCTCCAGGTGCATGGCCGATGGTAGGTGGAGGCCACCAGCTCCAGGTGCATGGCCGATGGTAGGTGGAGGCCACCAGCTCCAGGTGCATGGCCGATGGTAGGTGGAGGCCGCCAGCTCCAGGTGCATGGCCGATGGTAGGTGGAGGCCACCAGCTCCAGGTGCATGGCCGATGGTAGGTGGAGGCCACCAGCTCCAGGTGCATGGCCGATGGTAGGTGGAGGCCACCAGCTCCAGGTGCATGGCCGATGGTAGGTGGAGGCCGCCAGCTCCAGGTGCATGGCCGATGGTAGGTGGAGGCCACCAGCTCCAGGTGCATGGCCGATGGTAGGTGGAGGCCACCAGCTCCAGGTGCATGACCGATGGTAGGCCGTAGCGGGAACGGAGACACCACCCAGAAACAAAGGTCGCGTCTCCGTTCGGAAGAGACAATTTTACAGTCCCCCCCACATCCTCCCCCCCATATCCTTCCCTCCCCACACATCCTCTCCCCCCCACACCCTCCCCCCCCCCCCCCCCACACACATAGTACACAACCACAAAAAACACTACATCACATCTAAACACTACAATTAAGACAAAAAACAACAAAAAACACAAAAGGCAAACGGACCGCAGGTGGGCCACAGCTGCTGGGCAGAGCTGACCGCAGGTGGGCCACAGCTGCTGGGCAGTGTTGACCGCAGGTGGGCCACAGCTGCTGAGCAGTGCTGACCGCAGGTGGGCCACAGCTGCTGGGCAGAGCTGACCGCAGGTGGGCCACAGCTGCTGGGCAGTGCTGACCGCAGGTGGGCCACAGCTGCTGGGCAGAGCTGACCGCAGGTGGGCCACAGCTGCTGGGCAGTGCTGACCGCAGGTGGGCCACAGCTGCTGGGCAGAGCTGACACTTCCCATTAATTCAAATTCTCTATGAAATCATAGATTGTAGATATTGTAGAATTGTCAAAACTAGGATGGTTTCTAACTATAATTTTGAAAGAATTGGCGACATAAATCACAGAGCAAATATCAAACACACCAACAACAAAAACACCTTTGGCAGGGCTCAATATTCCCTGATTTCAGAACCGTTTTCATCAGATCAATAAACAGGACCATAAATCGTCGGTGGTTGATATTTGTACAATACAAATGAAATACTTAAGTGAACTCCAGTTTGTTCCACACTTGCAGCATTCAATGACAATTAACCAGAAAGCTCTGATGTTGCTGTTGTGCCAGTCTCATTACATTGTTGCTCAATAAGCCTTTAATACATCAGTTATACTTTGACAGTTCAAGGTGAAGATGTCTCACTCAAAGACAAAGTATATTCATAAAACCAGTCAGATCTCAATGAGCAACTAAGTCGCAAACTGCATTTATCAATTAATGAAACTGAAAATATTCAGATACCGTAATCCCAAGATAGAGAAACCTTCCTTGAATCTCACACTGTCGATCTACATTTCATAGGTGGAAGGCATGTAATAAATAAAGGAATGGATCCTCTTGTAAAGAATACTATTGCTCTTTCGATTGCTCAAGATATTAAAGAGACCCTTTTTTCTCAAAGAACAGACAAACTTACATCACAGTAATCTATTGAATAGCCCTACATATGCCAGCAACTTCTTTGCAAACATCTCCAAATTTTGACAGTGCATGTTTCCAAAGTTAAGCCTATTTGTAAAAGAGGGCCAATGAGGTATTTTACAACAGTATAGATATTATTAACATCAACGTTAAATATAAGAATTGTCTGCATCTAATAATTCTTTCCCCTTAGTTGCCACGTTGCCCAATTCCACTATTTCTGAATTGGCGAATAATAGTTCACTTAGTGTCACACCATTGTGCTATGTTATTTTAACAATGGCAGAACGAGTTGAGAAAGATCTCCCGGAAGTTCACAGAAACAGCGAGCCATCCATCCCCAGGTTACCTTCAGCACACATTGCCGCATTAACAGATTACTGAGAACTTGGAAGAGATTTTTCAAGGCAACTGTCTTCCATTTTTCAGACCTACTTCTTCTCTAAATGCATTTCTGTTGATAAGTTATTTTTGCACCATTCTGCTATTTTAAATTCATTGGTGTGTTTACTGTTGTATCTATTACTGCAGCTTACTGATCTATCTATCAGTGTATACTGTTTACTCTGAGCTTCATGTGGTCAAGGAATTTCATTGCACACTGGTGCATATGATGATAAGCTAAGCTGAATCACTAGACAGATCTTTGAGCTTTGTATCATTTGTTTATTTCTCTTTATCGAGCAGTACCTCGTGTGACATGAGGCCCACTTTCAGCACCAAGATTATTTCCAACAGATAGAACGCTCCCTGTATGAAAGTCCCAATCTGGAGAACACTATATCTGAAACTTTTTGTTGAAAGGTGATGTGACCCAGTTTGCTGCAACTTCTTATTTGTCACTAAATAACCTCCAAAGTGGACCTGGAACTAAACTCTGCACAGACAATTGCAGCATTTAAGGTGGATGAGACTGAAGAGGGAACTATTACGAGCAGAGGCGCATCTGATAGTATTTTATCAAGAATTTGAGCAGTGAGAAAAGCAGAAAAAGTCACAATGACCTCCAGGGACTTATTTTTCAAGGGAGGTTGTGTAAATAATAATGTTACAGCAAAAGAGATTTGAGGATAAAAACCCAATCTATAGCTATGATATAAGACAGTCAATCTTTTGGCTGCCTGAACAGAGAATAGCTTTTCTTAAAATTCATAGAAAAGCATGAGTATATTTTCTGCCTGAAACTGTATTTTTTAGAACTTCTCAAATTGATCGAATAATGTGAAATGCTGACCTATTCTGGGTCAAATACACACACTGGAATCACTCCTGTAAATGCACAATGGGCTCAAAGAGATGAACAGACAGATGAACTCACAAAGCGTTGGGGGTTTCTTACGTACAGTCATGGATGTCCAAGACAACTCATTGAAGCAATGAAGCCACTTGGAGCTACCTCTATTCAATCGGCTACACCCACTATCTGCAAAGCTGTAAACAGTGGTGGTGCTGGTTGTCCAATGATCTTTGACCTTCCAGGAATAATGAATTGGTTAGATTTGCAATTTCTCATTATCAACTCTGAATGTGAGCCATTTTGCTTTATTTGCAACTTTGAGACCTCCCAAGTGCCTCTGTTTTTGGACCCATTTAACACCATTAATCCATAGACTGGAGCTGACCAGTCTATGGATTCATGGCAATAGTTTCTTCAGAAGCTAATTCAGTGACTCCAAGAGGCTAGAACTATTCATGTGCCACTACCTGCTAAGGTTCTACCTGTCCCCGGTGTTGCGAAGGATGGGCCTGGTGCAGATGCCATGCAATGTGCCAGTCAGCTGGACATTGCCGCACTATCTGTCGCTCGTGGAAAGGTTCTTCCGGACCAACACCTTTGACCACAAGTCCATCGGGCAGTGGTCAGCACGGAACGTCCTGCAGGCACTGCAGGGGAATGACTCCATGGATCCTGTGGCGTGGTTCCCAGAGCAGACTGCCCAGCTTGTCTGGCAAAATGCCTCATCGCCAGAACTAACCAACAAGCACCAAGACCTGGCTTGGCTGACGGTGAGGGGAGCCCTCCCAGTCAGATCCTTCCTGCACCGCCGGAACCTCACTACCAGCGCATGCTGCCCTCGGGACGGCTGCTACGGAGAGGAGACGGTGGCCCACCTCTTCACAGAGTGTGGATTTGCCAAGAGAGTCTGGAGAGGTCTGCAGGGGTCCCTGTCACGATTTATTCTGAGCAGCTCCGTCACAGAGGACTCTGTGATTTACGGACTGTTCCCAGGGATGCATTCAGAGACTGACATCGAGTGCTGCTGGAAGGTCATCAACTCGGTGAAAGACGCTCTTTGGTCTGCCCGATCCTTGTTGACCTCCCAGCGGAGCGAGCTGTCCGTCAGGGAATGTTGCCGACTGGCCCACTGCAGACTGCAGGAGTACGTGCTGAAGCTTGGTGCCGCCAACGCCAAGGCCCTGTGGGGGACGACCACAGTCTAGGGTCCTTCCGCTGCTGGACATGGGGGGCAGGGTGTGGTGGAGACGCCCCTCAATATAAGGGAGGGATTCTACGCCAGTGGGCCACATGAGTGGCAAGGGTGGGGGGTAATTTTGTGTAATTGGGGTATTGAATGCATGTATTGAATGTATGTATAGCCTCCGAGAATGTTGGATGGAGTTTTGGAAGGAATATGTTTTGTATATATTTATTTATTTCTTGAATAAAGTATTTTTTGATTAAAAAACAAATTTCATGTTAACTTTCAGTGCAGCTTTTAATGTTTGATTTCTTTTGTTAACAGAGAAAATGTTAGGGGAAGATGGAGGATTGCAAAGCACTCTTGATCTCAATGTCATTTTGACGTCCCCCATAATGCAATGTTTTGAGAGGCTAGTTATGGAATGCAGTAAATCCAATCTACCCAGCACCTTGATCCACAGCAGTTTGCCTACTGCCACAACAGGCCTTTGCCCTGGCCCTACACTCATCCCTGGAACACCTGGATAAGAGAGACACCTACGTCAGACTCCTATTCATGGACTACAGCTCTGCCTTTAATACCATTGTACCATCCAAACTCATCACCAAACTCGCGGGACTTGGTGTCAGCACTCATCTCTGTAACCGGATCCTCAACCTCCTGACCAATAGACCCTGATCAGTAACGATAGGGGACAAATCACCCTCTACGATAATCCTCAATGCAGGTGCTCTGCAAGGATGCGTTCTCAGCCCCTTTCTTTACTCCTGGTGCCCCCATGACTGTGCATCCATGTACACATCTATCTCATTCAATTTGCAGAAGCTAATTAACCTACAAGCCTGCACTTGGGAATGTGGGAAGAATTTGGAACATTTAGAGAAACCCCACATGGTCACAGGGAGAACGTACAAACTCCGCACAGACAGCACCCATAGTCAGGATCAAACCCGTGTCTCTGGTAATGTTCGGCAGCAGTATTACCGCTGTGCCACCGTCTTGTCCCCATTGCCTAAGGCCTTTGAATTCAACCATATCAAATACCTTTTTTATACCCTATCTGAACTGAGATGAGGAAAAACTTTTTCTTAGAACTGAGATGAGGAAAAACTTTTTCAGTCAGAGTTGTGAATCTGTGGAATTCTCTGCCTCAGAAGGCAGTGGAGGCCAATTCTCTGAATGCATTCAAGAGAGAGCTAGATAGAGCTCTTAAGGATAGCGGAGTCAGGGGGTATGGGGAGAAGGCAGGAACGGGGTACTGATTGAGAATGATCAGCCATGATCACATTGAATGGCGGTGCTGGCTCGAAGGGCCGAATGGCCCCCTCCTGCACCTATTGTCTATTGTCTATTGTCTATCCATCTTTATCATCATTTTCAATGAGCTATGCACCTGAACATCGTCCTACTGTACATCTATGCACCTAACCATTTACTCTATATCTTCCACCAGAATTTGCCCCTCCAAAGAGCATAACAGACAGAATCAAGCCTGACAAAATAATAGAAGAGACAAAGGAATTGTGTCATCTGCTATTGTTGCGTAAGGGGAGGAGTTGGAAACATCAGTGATCTCCACCTGTGTGGATAGACAATCACCCTTCTCTGACACTTAGACCAACAAAGCAGGCCTTCCGTCTAAGGCACAGAGGGAAGAATCATTTGTCATTCCTTCAACAGTTCAATAACTCCATAATTTATTATATCACCTCCACACTATGCCTTTGAGAATGATTACTGCACTGAATGCTGAAATGTAGCTCCCCAAGTAATGGTATTAATCAAACAGAAATCCAAAAATATATCTGAGGGGAAAAAAATATTCTGTGAAATGTAGTGTGCTTATGGACAGTAACTTGAATTACTGGGTTAGCACGCAGGAATGTGGCTTAGCAGTAATGAGTGAATTAAAACAGCGCTCTCTTCACCTGCTGCTAGCTGATGTTATGTGAATCCTGCCCAGCCAGATTTCTTCTTCTTTGAACTTGCCTGAAAAGAGAGAGAATTTTTAAAGAACTGGTTGCTCATGTGCTTGACACAGTGAATCGAGGGTGGGGCAGAAATTAAATTCAAATTTACTCAAATTTGGAGCAGCATTTGCAGCAAACTCTTGAGCGTGCAGAGAAACTATCTGCCAGTGACATACAGGGAGTAGGTTAGTTATGGCTTTTTAATTGTGTAGAAACAATCCCTGTCCATTATTATCATGGACGTTAGTCAAGATTGATGATGAAATAACCCAATTATTTCCATTCTACCTGGATATATATGTGTCAGTACAGTATAGGACTGTTCTTTAACCAGTAGTAGTACAGAGAAGCCAAGGTACATGCCAGTGTACGGACTGGAGGAAGGAACTCATCTTTTCAAAGGTTCAGAAGTTGTAGGAGCAGAATTGGCCCATCGAGTCTTCTCCGCCATTCCAATCATGGCTGATCTATCTTTCCCTCTCAACCCCATTCTCCTGCCTTCCCGTAACCCCTGACACCCATACTAATCAAGAATCTATCAATCTCCACCTTAAAACTATCCATTGACTTTGCCTCTAGAGCCCTCCATGGCAATGAATTCCACAGATTCACCACCCTCTGAGTAAAATAAATTCCTCCTCATCTCCTTTCTAAAGGTACGTCCTTTAATTCTGAGGCTATGGCTTCTGGTCCTAGACTCTCCCACTAGTGGAAACATCCTCTCCACATCCACTCTATCTAGGCCTTTCACTATTCAGTAAGTTTCAATGAGTTTTAAAGGAGATGTTAAGATAGTCAAAGAGAGAGAAGGGTAAATCTGCAACACAGATTAAATCAGAGAAACAGAAGTGCCACTCAGTTCAATGTTCTTACCCAGGCACTCTGAAGAAACTAGGTTCAAATTAACAAAATGAAAACTAGAACTCTTCTTCATAATTTCTTTTCTCAAGGCATGGAATGGAGTGGAATTTGGAACAGCCCAATCTCCAACCTTCCTTCGAAGATAGACACAAAAAGCTAGAGTAACTCAACGGGTCAGACAACATCTCTGGAGAAAAGGAATAGGTAATGTTTTGGGTTGAAATGTCACCTATTCTTTCTCTCCATAAATGCTGTGTAACCCGTTGAGTTTCTCCAGCTTTTTGTGTCTATCTTTGGTTTAAACAAGCATTTGCAGTTTCAACCTTCTTTCTCTCGAAGTAGTCCTTAAAAATATTTCAGCTTTCTAAATTTATGCCTGTTGGTAGTTTTGAATAATTCCAATTAATGAACTACTTTATGAATGATTGTACCTGTCGTGATTGTGGCAAATACCATCTATCCCTACCTTTACACAGCCATTGATGTGGATGGCAACATGGCCCTCTTCTAAAGCTCTCCGTTGACATTTAATTGAGAGTAACCATGATTGCCTGCGTGTATTTTTATCCCTGACTACAACATTACTCATATCACTGGCATTTTCCCCTCTACATTGTCATCTAAATGCAGACTATTAGTTCTCATGAATATACTGATGGCATCCAGCCCAATTTAACCAAGTATTTTTCTCTCGCAATGTTGTCTGCTTGTATGCTTCACATTCAGAACTGGATATTCAAAAGTTTTCTCTAACTACAATCTCTCTCCCTGATATCTGAAAATAAGCTAGATGATTTGAGTTCTGTATTTGATACCTGAAGTGAATTTAAGATTGTATATCCATAACATTATCTGAACTCCCCTGGTTCCAAAATAAAGATAAATGCTGGGAACACTAAGCTGGCTGGGCAGCATCAGTGGAGATTGGTCCAGAGTTAATTGCACAGATGAGCATAAATTGAGAAAATGGTGAAAGCATGTTAACAAAAACAGCTGTCTGGAAGATGTATAAATGGAGGGAATACTGAGGAAAACCAAACAATGTTTCTCTCCATTAATGCTACCTGGTCCATTGAGTATTTCCAGCATTTTCTGTGCTTATTTTGATCATTCAACATCTGCAGTTCCTTTGGTTCCACTGCCCCAGGACAGGAAAACCAGCATGGGAGTTAAAATGGCTGACAACCAGGAGATCCCGTAGGTCTTGGCGAATTGAGCACGTGTTCAGTGAAAAGGTTGCCACGTCTACGCTTGGTCTCACTGATGTTCTTGACTGATGTGAGGCTCACTGTATTAGCCCAGTTCTCATATACTGGAGAATATCTGAGAAAGGGTCTCGACCCATAACGTCACCCGTTCCTTCTCTCCAGAGATGCTGCCTGTCCCACTGTTCTCCAGCACTTTGTGTCTAACTCATACACTGGACACTCACTCATTCCCAAAACTCTCAAATTCTTTCTATAAGCTTCTCACCTCCCTGATAAAGCATTTGATTATCTGCCTTGAAATTCTTTGTGCATTCTTGTTCAGTTTTGTGTGATAACATAACATTCCTGAGAGGCAGCTTGCTATGTTAAAAGTTGAAATTTAGGGTGTGGTGTACAAGAGTAATGCAGTTGAAAAGCCTACTACTTTGTAACACTTCAATGTTGGGGATTCATCCCAACTAGATAAGTCAAGGTGTTCTCATCTAACCAGTTAGTAGCAACAGGCTGCCTGTGGCTTATACAAATCCAGCAAATTGATTCAGATGCAAGTCAATCTCCAAGGTATGCCGAATCAGTTGGTCTAGCTTTGGCAGTGACTGGTGGAATGTTGACCTTGGCCTCAGTCCATTCAATCCATGGATATTTATTGACTAAGGCAGGGCTCAGTTTTAACTTCATTGCACGATATTGATATGTGGATGCCAAGTGATCATGTGATAGGACTCACTTATTCCCTTCACATGTTGTCAGACTGCTGGTACTGTACAGGTTCAACAGAAATAAACTTAGAGAACACACCCCCAAAAAACTACCAGTCTTTTTAGCATTTAAAAACAAAGCAGACAGGTGAAATTAGGACCCATTTCCATGAAGAATAGATAATGGTTGGCAAATTTTCAAACAATAATTTGTAAACTCTGCGAGTCTCTATGATTTATTGAATGTGCACTTGTATATTCATTTGCACTTCATTTGAACTGTAAAACAATATTTTTTCTGACACTATATTTAATATTTATTTTCTAGCTGCTCTAGTCTAACTATTATAGAAGCAGATTTTAAACTAGATATTTTATCATTCACAGAGTTTCAGAATAAATTGCGTTGCAATCCTCTTACAATGTACCAAAAATGTCATTGACCTCACTGAATTTATTCCAAAGACTACTGGAGCACACTGCATTTTTCCTGCACCAACCTTTGAAATGAATGATAAATGCTTAATAGAAGTTCATCCTGCACTAAATGAAATGTTCAAGTTCATAGATAGCTCATACTTTGGTCCTTATCTCCCCAACAAAGATGTTGAGTGGGATTAATCAGCCTTACATGCTCCCTTTATTTAACTAACAAGCTCTGTTTGAGTAGTTTGGATATTACTGATGGATGGAAAGGATTGTTTTAAAGATTGGAGAAAAAGTAGGAAGTGTCTGGCCAGTTTTGCTCATTTTGCCCACATCACCGTTAGAAAGAATAAACCAGACATTTGTTTATTGTATCTTGCTATACTTGAAGGTGAGTGTTACGTTTGCCTACAAATGGTGTCAGGATTTCAAATTGTGCATAAAACTAAAATGCAGAACATTTTGCCATCCTTGTAAAACACGTGAAGTCAGTGGATTTTTATGACAATTGGCTGTTTTGAAGCAATTTTTATTTCTGTTTCAGTTAATTAAATCTCTAGTTGATGAAAAGGTGAGGTGGTGTATAAAAACAAGTCTCTTTTCCTAAATGGTGTACAGCTCTGCAGCATAATTTGAATATATTCATTTTATGAAGAAAGTCAAAGTGTTTCATTGCCGCAGCCCAACAGGTGATCTTTCCACTTGCTTACACTAGTAATGTCCATATAATCTGGGTGGAATGTCCATATAATCTGGGTGGAATCAGCAGGACCAGTGCAAAGAATCAGGGAATTTAAAACAAAATTAAATCACAAATAAAACGGTGATTATCCACAGTCTTTTACTGGCTCACAGTTCAATTTAATCAAATTGGATCCCAACCATCAAACTGGCCATGTTTCCATTGCAAAATGAGCAGATCGTGCCCAGACCTGTTCTACCACAATAACCCTGCTACTTGTCTCTCTGGAATAGAAATTAAATAACATTGAACCAAAAAATTATGTGTTTATTTCATTTGCTGCACCTGCATCAAATCCCCATACTGTATGTGATTCAAGTCCCATACTGTATGTGATTCAAGTCCCATACTGTATGTGATTCAAGTCCCATACTGTATGTGATTCAAGTCCCCATACTGTATGTGATTCAAGTGCCCATACTGTATGTGATTCAAGTCCCATACTGTATGTGATTCAAGTCCCATACTGTATGTGATTCAAGTCCCATACTGTACGTGATTTGAGTCCCCATACTGTACGTGATTTGAGTTCCCGTACTGTACGTGATTTGAGTCCCCATACTGTACGTGATTCAAGTCCCATACTGTACATGATTCAAGTGCCCATACTTATACTGTACTTGAGTAATTTAAACTGGAAGCTTTTAGACTTGAACAATTTCAGGTCAGAAATGCTGGGGAGGAATGTTGGGCTCATGGAGCAAGCCGACTGGACCATTGATGCTCCCCAGGGCAACCGAGGAATTTGAATTAATCAAAACTGAAATATAAGTTGCAACGAAACCACTGGATTGTCAAAAAATTCACTGACTGCTTGTGTTCATCAAGGAAGGAAATCTGTCATCCTTACCTGGCCTCATAGATGCCTCCAGCTCCACCAATACCATTGATTCTTAACTTCCCCTTCAGTTCAGGGGAAATTAAGGAAGGTCAATAAATGCTGGTCACGTCATGATTTTTTAAGCACTGGGAAATAAAGATTCGAACACTTCAACTGAAGTCTGTGCCTTGATTCTCTGGCCTAAATAAGGCAGGGTGAACAAAGGGCCATTGACACGACGAGCTCAGAAGAAATTAATGTTTCCAATACTTCAATTTTGTAGGTTCACAATTCTCCCGTAGGTTCCAATATGTTGCCAGATGGTTCAAGGGTAATGCTGTGTTCTGGGACCTTGAGGATAATTAATGTCTGAGCCTTGGCAATTGTTGCTGTTTCGTATGAAGGTCAAGGAGGCTTCATTATATGTTCTCAGCCAGACGGCATATAACAGTGTAGGAAAGAACTGCAGATGCTGGTTTAAATTGAAGGTAGACACAAAGTGCTGGAGTAACTCAGTGGGACTGGCGGCATTTCTGGAGAGAAGGAATGTGTGACGTTTCGGGTCGATCAGTCTGAAGGAGGGTCTCGACCCTTCTCTCCTGTCCCGCTGAGTTACTCCAGCATTTTGTGTCTACCTTCATATAACAGTGCCGGAGTGGAGCAACCTGCTTCATTTCCACCCAGCCACAGAACCTGAGGCAAGGCACAGTCCCCAAACTCAGTGGTGGCAGAGTTTGTTGATGCTCGAAAAACTAATGCTTCCACCAGAGATACTGGTGAGAACTGTTGCTGAGAACTGTTCTGCATTCAGTGTGTTCTTGGAGTATTCAACTTCATGTTCTATCTTACAAGACAATTACGTCCTTCTACTTCCAGTGCCCAGAAGGGTTTATGTATCATTGAACCCCTGTGGTTTGTAGAATTGAGATGTTTTACTTGCAGATGTACAGTATGTTAAGCTCATGAAGTCAGGCGAAGGTCCTGTACCAGGCATTCCACAGTTTCACATGTAGCCTTGGGTCTGCAGAATTTCATCTTGCATCGTTATAATTGTGTTATTTTCAAGAGATACTGCCACAGGACATAATTTTATATCCCAAACCTTTCTGGTTTTTTTATGACTTCCAGCATGGCTCTTGTCTTGAGTCAGAAAGCTGTGGGTATGAGTCTCTGAATATTTCAGAAATAATGAAAATTGTACAGTAGTTAACTTAGTGCCGGCCTTTGATGGTGAGTCGTCTTCATCATTACGATGGGTCACAGTAAACCAATCTGAGTGCAATATTACTCAGCATGGCTGGTTGGTGTGCAGGGTGATGTGTATTCAAAGCCACTGTAATTGCATTAGTAGTGCAATGTTATAGCATTATACACCCAGCATAGTCTGAAGAAGGATCCTGACCTGAAACATCGCCAATCCATTCCCTCCACAGATGCCTGACTCACTGAGTTCCTGCACCATGTTGTGTTTTCCTCCAGATTCCTTGCATCAGCACAGTCATTGTGGGTGACAGCATTCCTCTTTTTGTTTTGATTTGCACTCGGCTCTCCGCCCCTGACTGTGAACAGGAAGTACAGGGCCAGTGGATTCTCCTTTCCCCAAAGCTGTCTTCTCCTCGTGCCATGGCAGGTGAACCAGAGGGCTCTCTCCTTCAGCGGTCTACCACCTCTCCAGGTGTGTTTACCGAGGCTGACTTTGTGTCTTTCAACAAGATCGCTTCAGGAAAGTTCGCAAATATCTTCAAAATAAAACACAAACTGTGGAGAGTGAACTTGGCCCTAAAGTGCTGCCATTTGTTACGTGAGGAATCGTCATCATTTGAAAGGTGGGTGTCAGAGATTATAGTTACAGTTAGAGATGCATTCACTTTTCAACAAAATATAAATTGATAATTAAAACTGCAGTAAGCCATTTATAGGAATTAAACTTGGATGAGATGATTTATATCCACCAGTCGATTACTGTGTGATGGAAATTGCTGCAGGCTAGTTTTTGCTTTTTTCTATAATCTGCAAAGATTGAGCATTTGGATGGCACAGTGATGGAGGTGGTAGAACTGCTGCCTCACAGTGCCAGATGACTGGGTTCAATCCTGACCCTGGGTGCTGTCTACCTGGAGTTCTCTCTCTGACCGTGTGGGTTTCCTCTGGGTGAGATGGTTTCCTCCTACATCCCAAAGATGTAGGTTTATTGGCCACTGTAAATTGCACCTGGTTTGTGTGTGGTGGACAGGAAAGTAGGATAACATAGACTAGTGTAAATGGTGATCAATGACCTCGGTAGGCCACGCTCTGTCTTTCAATCAATCAGTTTATATAATTGGTTAGTTCTTGACGTATTGATAAGTACAGTATGCTTTGGGTGGTGGGACCTGATGAGTTATGACAATAGACAACAGACAATAGGTGCAGGAGGAGGCCATTCGGCCCTTCGAGCCAGCACCGCCATTCAATGTGATCATGGCTGATCCATTTCCAGTTCCAGTAAAACGCTCTGCCGTAGTTCATTATAGAAACACATGGAAGACTCTGGCATTCTACACTCAATGGCATGTAGACACAAAATGCTGGAGTAACTCAGCGGGTCAGGCAGCATCTCTGGAGAGAAGGAATGGGTGACGTTTCGGGTCGAGAACCTTCTTCAGAGTCTGAGGAAGGGTCTCGATCCGAAACGTCACCAGAAACGCCAGAGATGCTGTCTGACCTGCTGAGTTACTCCAGCATTTTGTGTCTACCTTCGATTTAAACCAGCATCTGCAGTTCTTTCCTACACAATGCAGTGGCCTAAGTTGTTTAGTAGTCAGGCAGTTCCTCTAGTCGCAGAGAGGAGAACCCATAAAACAGATGGCCAAATGGTGAATACTGATTTACTGTGTGTAAAAAAAACCGAAAGATTAAAACAGCAGATGCTGAAAACATGAAATTAGAAAGATGTTTGAAATGCTCAGCAATCAGGCACTGCCTGTGCAGAGAGGAGCAGACAGAATGGCAGCTCCACAATCTAACAGCTTCTGATTCTGTTGTATTTCTATGTGAGCACCTGTAGTGGTCCTGCCTAGAGAGGGGACTAACATGCTTATTTAGATAAACCAAAGTCAATTAGATATAGACTGAATTCAATTCAATGAGAGGGAAAACGACTTTTTAAAAAACTTTTAATATTTAAATGTTAATAATGAGGTGGCACTGTGGTGCAGCGGTAGAGTTGCTGCCTTACAGCGCCAGAGATCCAGGTTCGATCCTGACTACAGGTGCTGTCCATACGGAGTTTGTACATTCTCCCTGTGACCTGCATGTGTTTTCTCCGGGCGCTCCGGTTTCCTTCCACACTCCAAAGGCGTGCAGATTTGTAGATTAATTAGCTTCGGTAAAGATTGTAAATTGTCCCTGTTGTGCAGGATAGTGCTAATATACAGGGCTCGCTGGTCGGCACGGACTTGGTGGGCTGAAGGGCCTGTTTCCGTGCTGTAACTCTAAACTAAACAAAACTAAATGTTATTTTAAATTTGAGTGTCCTCGATCAATAGATGAAAGGATCTGGGTGAAGTGGGTGGATCTGCGCTGAGGATTGCAGCTGAGCCTATCGGAACCACTGGCTGGTCACCATTCATAAATGTATAGGCCCGAGGAATCTCCCTGTATGGAGACTGTAGATGTTGGAGTTATGGTCTCAGGATAAGGGGCAGGTATTTTAGACTGGAGTAAGGGGAATTTTCTGCAATCAGACGGCTGTGAATCTTTGGAATTCTCTACTCCATTAGGATGTGGATGCACATATACTGTGTACAATTAAATCTGCTCAATAGATTCTTAGGTGCAAGAGCCACAAAGGAATATAGGGCAAAACAAAAACAAATGGAAGTGACATCGATGTTCAGCTGACCTTATTGAAACGTGGAGAATATGAGATGTCAGAGTTTACTCCTGAGTCTATTTCTTACGTTCTTACGTTTGAATGGTCAGGTTAGTATAAAGTACACACACACACACACACACACACACACATATATATCTATATAGGGATATATACATATATATCTGCAGAGAAAGTGCAGATAAAAATTGTGTAAGTACTGTAACAAGATAGATAAGTCTAAAGATTGGAGGAGATAAAAACTAAATCTGCAAAAGAATGTTATGGCAGGTAGTTTGGGACATTACCTTTCTTCTTCAACGTTACAGGGACATGAACTATCTGATGGAGGTGGCAGGGAAGATGCTGAGAGTAAAGTTTCAGCACATTGTGCCAATATATGGAATTTGTACGCGGC
Organism: Rhinoraja longicauda; assembly: GCF_053455715.1. Taxonomy (NCBI): domain Eukaryota; kingdom Metazoa; phylum Chordata; class Chondrichthyes; order Rajiformes; family Arhynchobatidae; genus Rhinoraja; species Rhinoraja longicauda. Next base: position 536,831 of record NC_135984.1, on the reverse strand, counting down.
CAGCTGGAATTGTAATGGAATACTTGGAAAATGGATCCCTGGATAAATTGCTCATCAAAGATACTTTACCTTGGCCAATGAAATTCCAGATTATTCATGAGATATCTTTGGGAATGAACTTCTTGCATAGTATGAAGCCACCACTACTTCACTTGGAGTTGAAAGCTGGAAACGTGCTCCTGGATGAAAACCTTCACATCAAGGTTGCTGTGTTGATTGTCTGATCAGAACTCTCATAACTGACAGGGTTAAGGCAGCTGGTGTAAGATCGATTAGTTTCCAGCCTTGGTTCAGTGATAGCTCTCATCTCTGCATTGGCTATTTGCGGTTTCAACTTTCATTTCAACGTACAATGCAGTCTGACACCCTAGTGAGTGCAGAACCATCATCAAGATTTAAAAACTAAATCAAATTTTTTTTTGCTAATGTCCAAGAGATAGATTGCATTACAGATTAAAGCAGTATAATGATATTAATTCCATTTATCATAAGAGATAAGCTACAGAATATCATTGCAGCACTGTGCTAAATCAATCAGTTAACAGCACAATCCCTAGCAAGTGGTGAGAGTTCATTAGTTGTACCAGCTGGTGAGACAGTTCATTGTCACTCTGGTGAGGGTACCAACACTGGTCCAACCAAGGTGAAGCCATGAAGTCGTGGTGTACCTCGACTTTCAGAAAGCCTTCGACAAGGTCCCACATAGGAGATTGGTGAGCAAAATTAGAGCACATGGTATTGGAGGTAGGGTACTGACATGGATAGAAAGTTGGTTGACAGACAGAAAGCAAAGAGTGGGGATAAATGGGTCCCTTTCAGAATGGCAGGCAGTGACTAGTGGGGTACCGCAAGGCTCGGTGTTGGGACCGCAGCTATTTACAATATACATCAATGACTTGGATGAAGGGATTAAAAGTACCATTAGCAAATTTGCCGATGATACAAAGCTAGGTGGCAGTGTGAACTGTGAGGAAGATGCTATGAGGTTGCAGGGTGACTTGGACAGGTTGTGTGAGTGGGCGGATGCATGGCAGATGCAGTTTAATGTGGATAAGTGTGAGGTTATCCACTTTGGTGGTAAGAATAGGGTGGCAGATTATTATTTGGATGGTGTCAAGTTAGGAAAAGGGGATGTACAATGTGATCTGGGTGTCTTAGTGCATCAGTCACTGAAAGGAAGCATGCAGGTACAGCAGGCAGTGAAGAAAGCCAATGGAATGTTGGCATTCATAACAAGAGGAGTTGAGTATAGGAGCAAAGAGGTCCTTCTGCAGTTGTACAGGGACCTAGTGAGACCGCACCTGGAGTACTGTGTGCAGTTTTGGTCTCCAAATTTGAGGAAGGATATTCTTGCTATTGAGGGCGTGCAGCGTAGGTTTACTAGGTTAATTCCCGGAATGGCGGGACTGTCATATGTTGAAAGACTGGAGCGACTAGGTTTGTATACACTGGAATTTAGAAGGATGAGAGGGGATCTTATCGAAACGTATAAGATTATTAAGGGGTTGGACATGTTAGAGGCAGGAAACATGTTCCCAATGTTGGGGGAGTCCAGAACCAGGGGCCACAGTTTAAGAATAAGGGGTAGGCCATTTAGAACAGAGATGAGGAAAAACATTTTTAGTCAGAGAGTTGTGAATCTGTGGAATTCTCTGCCTCAGAGGGTAGTGGAGGCCAATTCTCTGAATACATTCAAGAGAGAGCTAGATAGAGCTCTTAAGGATAGCGGAGTCAGGGGGTATGGGGAGAAAGCAGGAACGGGGTACTGATTGAGAATGATCAGCCATGATCACATTGAATGGCGGTGCTGGCTCAAAGGGCCGAATGGCCTACTCCTGCACCTATTGTCTATTGTCTATTGTCTTACTATGAAATGTTGGAAAGACACAGCAGGTCAGGCTACATCTGTGGGAAGAGAAATAGAGTGAAAGTTTCATGTCACTGACTCTTTATTTGAGCAGACAAAGAGAGAATATATGCAGTCAAATGCAGTGGAAATAGGGGGAGGATTATTCGGAAGCACCAAGATCGCGTGGAAGGTAGTTGAGATAAAATGAGCAAAATGGTGATAATGTGAGGTGAAAGGGGTGACAGTCAAACAAGAATATACGGTTGAGAAGATTTATAAATGAGATTAAACAACATCATTATCCCAAACTTTTGAAGTTTGGTGCAATGGGCCCAGTAAAAAGATGAGAAGATAGATTTCTATTGTGTAGTACTTTTCAAAGCTGAACATTGTATTGAAAAGTATTTGGTGAAAATAAGGCAGATACTGTGAAATTCATTTGAGTGTGTGATGTGCCGTGAAGGCCATTCTACAACAGTTATCACACGTATGTATCAAAGTGAAGTGGAAAAAACAAGTCTCTGCAGGAAGGAGTCTTGTCCAAAGTAAGTTAGAGAGCAATTCCTCATGGTCAGGGTGTCTGTTGCTGCAGGCAGCTGAGGAATCTCCTGCAACCTTGAATCTGCAACTCTGCAGGTTAGACAGGCAATACTGGTGAGCTGTTTGTGTGGTGTTGGGCACCATTCCAGTGTTTCTCGTCCACATTGACCTCCAGCACAATGTCTAGCCATCTGTCAAAGATGTGGGAGCCCACTCCTGCTTCCTCCCTGCCAATGCTGCAGAAGGCAAGGCTGGCATTTGGCCATCTGATGTGAGACAGTGCCATCTGTTGAGGATTGCTAGCAGCACTCACCAAGGTGCAAGGGACTCTTGCTAATTCACCTTCCTGCATATCATTTGAAATGACACGCAGTTACCATGTGTAAATGTATTGAAGGTCTGAGAATACCACAGCTTACATACACAATTGTTTATGTGTCAGGCATGTCTCTCTGCCACTGCCCTGGAATAAACTTGCCATGTCCATTATATGTTCCCATTTCTAAGGTCCAGGTGGTGGTCTTTATTGGCTTGCATTGAACGTCATTAAACCAAATAGAGTGGGATAGAGAAGTAATGTGACAGGATCTCTCTTTAAATGGCGTCCAGCATAATGGCTTGCCCAGTGGAGTGTGGCGTCCAGCATAATGGCTTGCCCAGTGGAGTGTGGCGTCCAGCATAATGGCATAATGGCTTGCCCAGTGGAGTGTGGACTCCAGCATAATGGCTTGCCCAGTGGAGTGTGGCGTCCAGCATAATGGCTTGCCCAGTGGAGTGTGGCGTCCAGCATAATGGCTTGCCCAGTGGAGTGTGGACTTCAGTATATCGACCTTTGTGCTACACTTAATTGTTAAACCAATGCATGCACATAACACCATAATGATTTTTAATCATCAAAGAGACACTTGCGTGAAAGAAAATGTTAGTGCTCACTAACAAGCGTATTTTTATATTATATAGATAGCAGATGTCGGATTATCAAAATGGGAAGATATCATGAGTAACATGGAACAAATTGAAAGGTCTGCTATGAAAGGAACTATCATCTACATGCCACCAGAATTGTCAAATAAACCTTCTGGAGTCAAGCATGATGTTTACAGGTCAGATTTCATTGAGTTACATGATCTGGTTATGTCTTCAAGTTTAATTCCAACGACTTTTAGTAGCAGTCTTACCGGTATTATTGAAATGCAGCATAGTCAGAATTGCTGTTGCTTAGATGTGAAGTTAAAGGAGACTCATTGTTAAAGGTTGCTGCATTAATTACTTGCTATGATTTCTACATTACAATGATAGCTGAATTCAAAAGAGCCTCATTGACTATAAATTGCTTCTGGAAATGCTGGGATCGTTTGAGGGGCCACATGGATGCTCTGATGAAGCATCAACAACCTGAACTGTTGCCTAGATCTCGTTCGTGCTGGGATCGTGCCTGTCCTGAGAGGTTCCACATTTTGTTTTTGTTTCAGATTTCCAGCATTCACATTTATTTTGTAATTCTCATTTACTATATGGGTGTGCAATGTTTGTCTTTGTTCTTTGTTCTTTCCACTTTCTTCCAAATGTGCAGTCTGTGGATGTGTGCTTTATGCTGCTTCTTTGGGCCCTTGCTCTTTGGTTGGTCACACCTCCATGAACACAGCACTATCTCTGAATAGAAAACCTAATCTTAGGAAATCATTAGCATGCTACTATCCTGAAAGTTACGCTGTCATGCACTACCTTTTCTGAGATCTGTCAACAGCTGGTAGCTGATGCAATGAGGTGAATGCCAAATGGTCCCTAAGTTCTGAAAACGAAGTTACTTCCTGAAGCAATAGTTTTTCACATCACACTAAAATAAACTGCTGGAAGAACTCAGTAGGCCTGGCAGCATCTGCTGAGAGGAATGGACAGCCATTTTGGGTCTTGCCCTTCTTCAGAAGAAGGGTCCCAACCCAATACATTGTCTCCAAAGATGCTGCCTGGCCTGCTGAGTTCTTCCAGCAGTTTGTTTTTTGCTCTGGGTTCCAGCATCTGCAGTACCCTATGTCCCTAGTTATTCCTCTTGGATTGTTCACTGATTCAAGCCATGTCTGAGATGTTTTATATTGTTTTATATCTAAATATTATTATTACATTGAAAATGATTTGTGATGGAGATGATTGAAGCATTTAACCTCATTGATTACATTTGAATGAAAGTAGATAATAGGAAATCTGCAATTGTCTCAGTGTTCTTGCCTCTTTGATAAGTAACACCTTTCCCATTAGTAACTGCGGGACAGATTTCATATTCAATTTTGAAGAAATTGTTTATTTCAATTTATAACAGCCTTCTATATAGTTCCTGAACTGCATCCCATTTAATTGTCCACCAAGCACCTGAGGAAAGAAATATAGTTATTCCAGCATCTGTGACGTTTTGATGGGACAGAATATTTCTGGGACTGAAGTGATGCGACATAAATTCAATGGAAATTCATGCATTTTTTTATTACTCTATACCACGAGGATAACAAAGTCTATAGCTCCCATATGTCAAGGTGTGTCAATGTACCGCTCACTGAAGTACCACCTGTGAGGCACAGCCATGTAGGTATTGTGTCAGACTCTTTGTGGCCATGAAGATCATACAAACAGACATATGATCAGCCAAATGATCAAATAAGTTTTGGTTGTGTTAATTGAATGATAAATGCTGACTAGGACTGAAGGACAGATTCCTCTGCTCTTTAGATTAACCCTTGAGAAGATCTAATGAAAAGGAACTGCAGATGCTGGTTTATACCAAAGATAGACAAAAAATGCTGGATTAGGGTCAGGCAGCATCTTTGGAGAAAATGAATAGGTGACGTTTCACATTATGCTGGAGTAACTCAACGGGCCAGGCAGCATCTTTGGAGAACATGGATAGGTGACGTTGTGTGACGAGGCCCTTCAGACTGAAGAAGGGTCCCGACCTGAAACTTCACTGATCCATTTTCTCCAGAGATGCTGTCTGATCCACTGAGTTACTCCAGCACTCTGGAAGAAGGCACCTTCAAAGTTGCAGAATCCCTAAAATAGTGTTGTGGAATTCCTGGCCATTTATACGCAAGCCTATGGATATCCCTGCCTTCCAACCCAGGGTCAGAGAGCTTCTCCCTAGCCACAGTAAACACATCAAGGAGTACCTGAATAAATCAGCACCAGGGAAAGGAAGGAAGGAAGGAACCATATGAAAGAGAAAGGAATAAAAGAAAAGATTAATAAAGTTGGATGAAATCGGATTAGGCAATTGGTAACAGCCACCCTCATGCTGATGGATAAAGCGAGTGGGAATAAATATTGATTTCCTCGTTCATCTTTGCTACACGGTCCATGTTTGTTAAACTCCATGCTGGGAACAATAACATTGCCACGACACTAACTTACATAACATTATTATTTGGGGTGAAACAAATCTTAAAAACCTGCAAACAAACAGATTTTGTCACTAATATTCATGGAAACTAGTCATATTTCAATGAATTAGAGCAGCTGTATCATTTAGCAGTCAGAATTTAGCACTAATGGAAATTAATATTAAAGCTTTCAGTGCCCTGTAACCATTTAACGTGATACAAAGGTATGGAACTTGCATCAATACTTGTTTACCCAACATGCCTCTGCTCTGACACCTACATAACCCACTAGTCTGACAACTATTTTATTTTAAAATCTCTATTTTTTTTCCCAAAAAGGTTCTTCCACGGTCCCACTCTTCCCTACCTCTGTAATCTTTAGCTGCTGAGATCTTTGCTGCCCTCCCAATCGATTCACCATCGGTTGTTAAGGAAAGAAAACTGCAGATGCTGGTCTAAATCAGTCTGAAGAAGGGTCTCGACCCGAAATGTCACGCATTCCTTCTCTCCAAGGATGTTGCCTGACCCGCTGAGTTACTCCAGCATCTTGTGTCTTCCCACCATAGGTTGTTATTCCTTCAGCCTCCGAGGTATAAAGGTTTAGAATTCCCTTCTTGCACTACATACTCCTCAATATTCCCCTACATCCTCCACTCTCTATCCCACTCAATATTCCCCTTGAAAGCCTACCTCTACGATACGATAGTGACATTCGAGAGACTTTTGGATAGGCAAATGGATATGCAGGGAATGGAGGAATATGGATTATGTGCAGGTAGGTAAGATAAGGTCTTGGCATCATGTTCAGCACTGACTTTGTGGTCTGAAGGGCCTGTTCTAGTGTACTATGTTCTATAACCAAGATTTTGAGTCTCTTTTAAGATCTCATTTTGTTCAATGTGAACGTTTGTTTCAGAATACTCTTGTAAAGTATACTGAGAGATTTTTGTATTGATGCTTTAGTTGATTTGTACCAGTGTCATTTCTTTGTCCGGTTAAAAAAGACCAGCATTTGAGTTATGCTGGACAACTATGCTGTCGTGAAGAAACTTACTGTGAATGTTTTTTCCAGCTTCTCCATTCTTGTGTGGGAGGTTGTGACGCAGCAGAAGCCTTATGCTGGTAAGACATCACTAACTCCCTGCAAACACACCCCCACAGTCATCGCGGCAACTGCTAATCCCTTTATCAATGGGATTTATCATTTACTTTAAGAAGGATTATCTAAAGTGCGATCTTACAATGATAGATGTATTATTATTATTACAGCATTTAATTATGAGCACTAACATTAATTTTGTTCAAGAGTTTTGTGGTCGATGTAGATGGATGTGTTTGAATACAATTAAGTTATCTGCTTGCTTTTCAACCTCATTGCAGTGGTACTTAGTTATCCCTGTAGAAATCATACAATATTGCTCCTCAGAAAATAATTCAGTTGTTTACCTGATTCATCATGACATTAAATCATTTTACTTCCTCTGAGACTGCACTGGTGAACATGTTTATTGATCTGTTTAGGAAAACTAGTTTAGCAGTTGCATCTTATATTAATGCAAAAGAAACATTAACACAAATGGTACCTGAGCAGTGAAAGCTATATCAAGCAAAACACACTTCTGAATGCATTCTAAATTACTCTGGCCAATGTCATCTGTTTATTCCTGCCTATTTTTCTCAAATTACTGAGAGGTAATGTATTTATAATTAATTCTGCCTTTGTTTATGAAGAGGAGATTTGATATGTGATTCAAGTCACGTTGTGCTCCGGCAGGTTAAAGAGTCAAGCAGTTTCCATTAGCTATGATTCAGAGGCCAAGAGACAGTGGTGATGATCTAGACTGTCTCTAGGGGTAGTTTAGTTTAGTTTAGTTTAGAGATACAACGCTGAAACAGGTTTATCGTCCCACCGAGTCCGTGCCGACCAGCGATCCCTGCAGACTAACGCTATCCGACACACAGTAGGGACAATTTACAATTTTACCAAGCCAATTAGCCTACCAACCTGTACGTCTTTGGAGTGTGGGAGGAAACCGGAGCTCCCAGAGAAAACCCACGCAGGTCACGGGGAAGTCGTACAAACTCCGTGCAGACAGCACCAGTAGTCGGGATCGATCCCAGGTCTCTGCTGCTGTCAGGCAGCAACTTTATCGCTGAGCCATCGTGCGGCAGGTAGTAGAAACAAGGAGTGCTAGAGCTTCCAAAAGGGAAATGGATGGGTAGAAGAGAAATAATGTGCAAGGCTGTGGAGAAAAAAGAGGGAATAGAACTAAATAGATTGCTCTACAGTGAGCAGGCATGGACTCGGTGAGACGAACACTTTCCTTCTCTGTAACAACTCTCTGATTATCATTTAACAACAGTGTGTGTGTGTGTGTGTGTGTGTGTGTGTGTGTGTGTGTGTGTGTGTGTGTGTGTGTGTGTGTGTGTGTGTGTGCGCGCGTGCGATGGGACTCCATCTTGGGTCGTACACAGCTTTAATTAAGACAAGATCTGGTGTATTTCAGTATCTAGATGCTTCTATTTGCCGTTCTATCTATATTTCAGGGACTGATGTACTGGCTGTATATGTGAAAGTTGTGGCAGGAGAGAGACCGTGCCTCAAAATAATCCCAGAAGATGGCCCTCCAGGATGCGCGCAGGTGGTTGAACTGATACAAAGATGTTGGAATCAGGAACCAACGAGACGACCTGTGTTCTCAGGCAAGCTGCTTATTGACGATGGGGCCAACACTTTACATGGAACTGTGGTGCTTGTTTACAGATCGTTCTAAACTAGGTGTTGGCAAAAAGTCTGAAGAAGGGTCCTGACCTAAAACAACATCTTGTTTGGAGAGAGAATCAGAGTTAATGTTTCGGTTTATGGTCTTTCATCAGAGCACCCTGATGAAAGATCACCAACCTAAAATATTAGAGAGTAGAAACAAGGAACTGCAGATGTTGGATTACAAAAAAAGACAAAAAGTGGTGGGGTAACTCATTGGCTCAGGCAGCATCTCTGGAGTACATGAATAGGTGACGTTTAGGGACAGGACCCTTCTTCAGACTGATCAGTCTGAGTTACTCCAGCACTTTGTGTCTTCTTTACTGTAAAGTATTAACTCTCTATCTTCATCCAATGCTACCTGGCCTGCTGAATATTTCCAGTATTATCTGCTTCAATTAAAACCAATAATATTTTTTTTATCATTTTCTTTTCTAGAAATCGTTGTGGAAACTGAGATATTGTGTGGCCTTTTACAGTTTCCAGATATTGACGGCAGTAGGACAATTGAGAAAGCAAGGATGTGTCTGCCTTCACCACGCAGTAGCTTTCACGTATGCTGATCTCCTGTGATAGCCTTTATCTTCAAAACAAATGGTGTTAAATAGAAAAAGAACTAACATTAATCTAGAGAAGCTGCAGAACAGATTGAGAAGGATGGATGGAGTAGGGAGTTGCAAGATCTAGAGGGCATAGGTTCAAGGGAAGGAAAAGAGTTAAATTGGATCCGAGGGTCAAGTTCTTTCACACGGAGGAACTTGTGAAAGAACTGCAGGAGGAAGTGGTTGAGTTGGGTCCAATGACAACATTTTAAAGGCATTTGGACAGGTACAAGCCTTTTCCATGGATTGGAACATTTTAGAGAGATATGGGCCAAACGCAGGCAAATGGGACTAGTATAGACAGGCATCTTGGTCAGTATTGATGGGTTGGGCCCCAGGGTCTGTTTCCATGCTGAGTCACTCTTTGAATCTAACACAAGTACCCCTTTCACAACTCAGATTAAGCCGTAGTAATTTATAGGAGATGAAATAATTTTAAACAGTAGTTTCTCTTTTAATGGATGAAAATGGGCAGTTAATTTGTATACAATATGACCCTCAAAACATATGAGGGCAGTCATTTTTTTGATATGTTGAATGTGGATAAATGTCAGTAATGACAAGATGAACCTCAAAATATGGAAATAGTAATTTCCATATCTGCCTGAGGGACTATTAAAGCAGTTTTCAAATGCCCCTTGTGAATGGTAGCATCTTTAACAATGCAACGCTCCTTATTAGAACAATGAAGTATTCACCAATATGTTTACGCTCAATTATTCACAATGATCTGATTCAGAATCTAGAGTGCCAGTCACAATAATGCAGCCGAGACAAGGATAGGTTGTCTTTACATCTGCAGGTACAATGTGCTGACAGTGAGATGAAATAAAGTAAGAAAGTGTGGCTAATTTACTCATTGATGTTCAAAACATGCATACCCTGGCAAGGCAAGAACTGTTGACCATCTTTAACGGCCCTTGAGGAGGTGGCTTTACCTTGCACTAAACGTTATTCCCTTATCATGTGTCGGTACACTGTAAATGACTCGATTGTAATCATGTATTGTCTTTCCGCTGACTGGATAGCACGCAACAAAAGCTTTTCGCTGTACCTCGATACACGTGACAATAAACTCAACTTAACTGAACTGGTGCTGAGCCACGAGCTCTTCTGACAGACGTACTCTGAGAGTCCTACTTTTGTCGGGAGTTTCAGGATCTACGCTAGCTAAATACTTAGTGGTGCATTGCAAAACCCCTTTTGTGCTGTACATTCTGCCATCATTTTTACCCAAATGAACTTCAGGAATTTAAACGAGACATTGTTCCTCAGGGTTTATTTTGTGCTGCACCCTTATCACAGCATCTCAAAGGAGAAACAATTATAGTTCCCAGTCACTAAAATTTAAAAAATAAAAGTTAAAAAAATCTTTTAATAGCTATAGGCTTTATTGACACCAGTGCAATGATGGTGTATTAAACCATATTATGCAGCCTTCAGTGTTTTTAACATGCAGTAACAAAAATAAACTTATAGCCATTAAAAGAATAAAATATACCTTTGATTCTGTTCTACCTCTGGGGAAATTGACCAGGTAGAGATTGCAGATAGTGGACAGTGTGAATTAGATGGTTGCACACATCAACATTGATGTGTAACTGTGATGTGCAACTTAGACAGCAAACATCCATCACTTACAAAATTACACTGGACTTACTGAGTTGCTACAGAAGGCTGTGGAGACCAAGTCAATAGATATATTTAAGGCAGAGATAGATAGATTCTTAATTAGTACGGGTGTCAGGGGTTATGGGGAGTAGGCAGGAGAATGGGGTTAGGAGGGAGAGATAGATCAGCTGTGATTGAGTGGTGGAGTAAACTTGATGGGCCGAATGGCCTAATTCTGCTCCTATCACTTATGTCTTGTGACCTTATGACTAAGTAGTTTTTGAGAAAATCAAATGAACAAAGATTTAGAATTTCCTGACAACTAATCAGCATTCTTATTTTTTTCCTTTCTGCTAGAATGGAACAATAATTTCAGAGATTGCAAGTTATGAATTGCAGAAGTTAAGTCTGTTGTCAGAGGCTGAAACCAACGGTGAGTGTGTGCATGTTCCCCAGAGTTAGACCGGACCATATTCATAGAAACATAGAAACATAGAAAATAGGTGCAGGAGTAGGCCATTCGGCCCTTCGAGCCTGTACCGCCATTCAATATGATCATGGCTGATCATCCAACTCAGTATCCCGTACCTGCCTTCTCTCCATACCCCCTGATCCCTTTAGCCACAAGGGCCATATCTAACTCAGTGGTGTTTGGAAGCCGTAGAGATACAGGACTGCCCTTCGTTCCAAACACCTGATTTATGAACAACCTACACATATAAACAAGCATTTGAGAGACCGGTGGGATGGAAGTGAATGGATCTGCTGGCTGTTGCGGGTCTGTAGGCATCTTCTGCCGGTGGGAACGAGGCATTTCCCTGAGCTTTCTCTCCGCACAACTCCTCCCTGAGCCCTCCCTCGGGGTTGGGATGAGCAGAGCAGAGTTGTGTGCACTGAATGGACTCACTCACTCACTCACACTCTCACTCACACTCACTCACTCACTCACTCGCTCACTCACTCACTCACTCACTCACTCACTCACTCACTCACTCACTCACTCACTCACTCACTCACTCACTCACTCACTCACTCACTCACTCACTCACTCACTCACTCAGTGACTCAGTGAGGCTGGCTGGCGGCTGATCTCTCTGGACCTGTGCTCTCTCCCATCACCGCTGTCTCTAGCATCCTCTCCCACATTTCCAATCTGTGAACGGTTCGGGTTCTGAAGGGAACGAGAATCCTGTTGTAACCTGGTAACTGTTTGCAATCTAAATGAAGTATGGACAATTGTGGCTGGAATTAACAGGGTAGATAGTGTTTCCTCAGACCGGGGAGTGCAGAATGAGGGGGCTTGCTTTGGAGAGGGGGTCAGATAGATATGGTTGGAGGAGAACATCGAGGGGTTTTTAATCTCCAGGGCTGTGCATGCTGAGTTGTTCAATTCGTTTAAGGCTGAGGTGCCAAAAGAAAAGGATTCTGTAGATTCTGGAAATCTGAGAAAAAAACAGAAATTGTTTAGCAGGTCAGGCAGCATCTGGAGAGAGAGAGAAGCAGAGAGGAATGTTGCAACTAATTCCAGGAACTAATTACCACTGTGTATTTCATGGGTTTATCATTGGTTTCCAGTTGAGTTCTGCTTGACAGATTATCTGTGTTTGCTGGAGCCTTGAGCAAAACACAATCTGTTGGAGGAGCTCAATGGGTCAGGCAGCATCTGGGGAAGAAATGGACAGGCAACATTTCAGGTCAGGAACCTTCTCAAGAGGGTCCCAACCCAAAACATTGCCTTCCCATATTCTACATAGATGTTGCCTGACCTGAGTTCCTCCAACACTCCTTCAAAACTCTGATTTGAAATACAGAGTTTTAGTTTCTTATTCAGAATCTTGTTCACAGATAACAAGAACTGTGGGAAATGATGGAAAATGAAATAAAAATACAGAATGCTGTAAATACTCAGCCAGCCAAGCTGCGTCTCTAGAGGGACAAGCAATTACAGTTTCACCGATGCATGTTCTCCACTGATGTTGCCTGTCCCGTTGAGTTACTCCAGCACTCTGTGAAACGTCACCTATCCATGTTCTCCAGAGATGCTGCCTGACCCGCTGAGTTACTCCAGCACTCTGTGAAACGTCACCTATCCATGTTCTCCACAGATGCTGCCTGTCCTGCTAAGTTACTCCAGCACTCTGTGAAATGTCACCTATCCATGTTCCCCACGGATGGTGTCTGACCTGCTGAGTTATTCCAACACTCTGTGTCTTGCCTTGCTAGTAAGACTTGAACCTGTGTTTTGCTTGTCATCTCTGAGAATCTGGCGAGAATAGATACAAAATGGTTCATGGATTAATGTTGCAAAAATCAGGTCAGTCACTGTTCTCTCATGAAGGGTCATTGACCAGAAATATTTATTCTATTTCCCTCTCCACAGATGCTGTCTGACCTGCTAACTATCCTCAGCATTTTACATCTTTGTGAAAGATCATATTGAATGACGTTCTTATTCATGATGTTGTCTACTTATTGCAGGTGAAGTCTCCATTGATTCTAGAAGGGAACTGTTGAACTCTCTACTAGAAAGTGACCTCAGTAATTTGAAGAGGACATTCACAAAAGAGCATGTTCGCTGGAACTTTGTGGAAGACTACACTTTGATGCACTTGTCCGTTCTGACTGGAGATGTGGAGTTTGTTCAGCTGGTTCTGGAGTCTGGGGGGTGTGTAAATGATCAGACATCCAGAGGGGCTACACCTCTGATACTGGCTGTGCAATACCACTTTGTGCATCTGTGTAAGTTGCTGATCCAGGAGGGAGCCAAAGTCAACCTAGTGGATGAAGACAAATGGGCACCTCTGCATTTTGCATCTCAGAATGGGGATGACCACATTGCCCGGCTGCTCTTGGACAAGGATGCCCAGGTGAATGTGAAGGAGTGCGATGGATGGACACCTCTCCACTTGGCCTCTCAGAACAGCCATGAGAACGTGATCCGAGTGCTGTTCACTCGAGGTGCAGACATCAGCTCACAGGACCATGAACATTCCACCTGTCTCCACCTTGCAGCATATTACGGCTACTACAGCATCACCAAGCTACTGATTACTCAAGGGGCCAATTTAAATGAAGCACAGACTAGCCTAAAGACACCGCTCCATCTCGCGGCTACAAGGGGTTTCTTCAGAGTGGCGAGGTTACTGGTGAACAGTGGAGCCGATGTCAATAGTCAGGACCACTTTCATTACACCCCTCTGCATTTGGCAGCACTGAGTGGCTACACTGGCATCTGCAGGCATCTGTTGAAGCATGGGGCTGATGTCCAGCAAAAGTCCTTGCAGAATTGGACCCCGTTGCACCTTGCTGCTCTGAAAGGTCACACAACAATTGTACGTCTTCTGATTGAACATTTCTCTGATCTTAATGTTGGTGGAGACCTTGAATGGACTTCACTGCACCTGGCAACATGCTACAACCAAGAGGATGTTGTCTCCGAGCTCCTTGAGAGAGGTGCCAATCCCAATGCCAGTGAAGCATCAGGGTGGACACCACTGCATCTGGCTGCCCACAGAGGCAGATTCCGCTGCCTGGTCAAGCTGCTTGACCACAAAGCCAATGTGAACGCTGTCAGTCAGATCGGGTGGACATCACTGCATCTGGCAGCCATAAATGGTGAGGTGAACATCGTGAGGATGTTGATCATGCAGGGAGCTGACCTGAAGGCCCGAGACCAGTATCACAACACTCCCCTACAGTTGGCAACGAAGCATCGGAACCACAACGTGGTCAACATACTCTCAGCTGAAGAAACGGCAAAGCAGGATTCCAGACTTACCTTGTGATGGGCTGTTCGCAAACTCCAAACACTTGATGTTGGGGATTTAAAATCTGTTAAGGACTGGACCTTCCTCATCTGAATTTCTGCTTGAATTGAGACCAGAGTGTTGAATGTAATCTTCCTCAGAATGGCAGCGTGCCCAGAGGAAGAACAATGGAAGACCGGGGGGGGTGGGGGGGGGGAGAACACTGGACCCGGCGTAGGGACCGCCCAGAGGGGGGAGGGGGAGAACCATGGAGGGCGTGGGGACAGGGGGGAGGGGGAGAACCATGGAGGGCGTGGGGACAGGGGGACAATGGACCCGGCGTGTGGGGACCGCAACAAGGGGGGGGGGACAATGGAGCGGCCGTGGGGACCGCAACGAGGGGGGGGGGGGGAACAATGGAGCGGCCGTAGGGACCGCCGCGAGGGGATGGGGGGGAGAACAACGGACCCGGCGCGTGGGGACCGCAACCAGGGGGGAGGGGGGAACAATGGACCGGGTGTGTGGACCGCCGCGAGGGGATGGGGGGGATGAGGGGGGGACGGGGACAATAGAGGATTTCATTAAAAAAAATATATATATTTAAAATCTAATATTTTCCATTTTATCACTCAGTGTTCTTTTACTAAATTATTTTTCTGCTTGATAGACACAAAGTACTGGAGTAACTCAGTGACTCAGTGCATCACTGGAGAACATGGATAGGTGATGTTTTGGATCGGGACTCTTCTTCAGTTTGAATAAAGATCCCGGCCCAGAACTTCACCCATCTCTTTTCTCCAGAGATGCTGACTGACCTGCTGAGTTACTCCAGCATTTTGTGTCTATCTTTGGTGTAAACCAGTATCTGTAGTTTCTTGTTATTACATCTTCTGTGTGCTTAGTTGATGCAGTAATTAGCCCAAAAAACGTTGAGCAATGTGAAATTTGTCATAGAGACAAAGAGTGATACAGCGTGGATCCAGGCCTGTTGGCCCAACTTGCCCACACCGGCCAACAATCTCCCAGCTACACTCGTACCACCTGCCTGTGCTTGGCCCATATCCTTCCAAACCTGTCCTATCCATAAATTTGTCTTTTTACTTGCAGTGTGTTGTAAAG
Source organism: Rhinoraja longicauda (assembly GCF_053455715.1). NCBI lineage: Eukaryota > Metazoa > Chordata > Chondrichthyes > Rajiformes > Arhynchobatidae > Rhinoraja > Rhinoraja longicauda. Next base: position 521,232 of record NC_135984.1, on the reverse strand, counting down.
AGTTGCTGATAAATATCAGCTGAGTCTGGGTATCATCCATCTTTGGACTGTCCCCATTACAATAGATTAATCTCCACCAATCCATCAACTGTAGACTGAGTGGGAAAACTGATATGGCTATCAAACAGAAATAGGTCTGTATCTCAATTTTTCAATCTCTTTTGTCTTTCCCGGTAATAAAGAAACTTGGAAAATAAAATAACTGGTTCCAAGGGGTGACAAGGCAGATGAAACTGCCTAGATATATACTCAACAAGTTGAATATGTCTCTCATGAACAAGGCAGTTTGAAAAACAATGTTTAATTTGCCAGCGAGCACCTCTTTGCAGCAAGACCCATCATTGCAGCACTCCAAATGAAGTGAAATATAAGCTAAAAAGATCATTTATGTTGGCATGTTGAACATTTTCACTGAACCTGATCATCAGCTATTGTGGCCAAAGTGGTTTGAGAACAGCTCATCTTATTATTTGTGTCAAAACAGATGCAGATTCTCAAACAGTGGATTGAAGAAGTGTACAAAACATCGAAGTGCACAGTGGCACACCTTTAGATCCATGATGTTGGTATTTCATGAGGGAAACGCCTTTTTTGTAAGAGTCAATGATGCAGAGTTAATGAACCGACAAGAAAGTCCACTGATGTCCATTTGGGAAAACCAGGTCTCTGAGCTTTGTCTGAGGCAAGCACGATGGTTCTCACTCAGTGGGTCTCATCCAACAGTTACCGTTAACCTTCTTTACACTGAGGATTGTTCCATTCTGCTTCTATGCAAAGTATTCTTCTTGTTACTCCAGTAGATTGTTGAATGCTTTCTGAATCATTGGGCTGTGCTATCCCTAAGAAAGAGGACACGTTACAGAATTAAATTGATGGTCATTTAGGCACAAGGAAACAGGTGTAGCTTTTAGCTGCTGTTTATGGGAAATATGAGCTAGAATGGGCCTGATCAGACATGGAACAAGGTAATAATTTCCTTGATCTCTGTCCTCCACAGTCCTTCATGGTCCCAATACTGTTGATTGTCCTACAGTGTAAACATCTGTCTCTGCTTGAGTATATTCAATGACAACACCTACAACCTTCTGTGAAAATAAATTCCTGCTAATCTTAAATGGCTGACCTCTTCCTCCAGCACTGCGTTGAGTTTCTAGTTTCTCCCACCGTAGGAAACACCCTTGCAGTATCGACCCATCACGATTCCTTGCACTCTAATATCTTTCCGTGAAATCAATAAGAAGAATAACGGTGATGCAGCGGGTAAAGCATCTGCTCCCAGACTCAGAGACCGACCGGGGTTCATGGCTGTTTGTGTGTGGACCTTCCACGCTCTCCCTGTGACTGGATGGCATTCCCACACATTTGAAAAGCAAATTGTTTAAGTTAGATACAAAACGCTAGTGTTACTCTGAGGGACTGGCAGGGTATCTTCACCTGATAATGGCTTTTGTAAATTGTCCCTCGTGTTAGGATGTGAAACTGGGCTAACAGAAATGTACGGGTGATTGCTGGCCGGCGTGGACCTGCTGGGCCCAGGGACCTTTTTCCAAACGGTATCTCTAAAAACTAGTCTCTTATTTGGTTCAGGGTCAATTTTGTCTGCTTCCACTTCTGTGATATGCTTTGCAATGTTCCATAATGTTAAAGTTCCACAATGTTCCACAATGTTACAATACAAGTTGTTGCTATTTGCATGAACTTTTCTTGGATTTCATGCATCTGTGAAGTGTGAATTCATGCAAGCACAGCTATTTGTTTTGGATTCACAGACCAATGAAGACAATATTACTGAAGTTCTGAAGATGAGTAGTAATATCACTCCTCAGCAAGTCCAGTGTGTGTGACCTTGTAAATATGTAACTCATGGAGACTGTGTTAGAAAGCTAAATGTTGCTCATTTGATCATGGATAGATGGGGGAAATAAAACTAGGTACATCTGAATTTATCCTTTTATTACTAAAAGATAAAATTTATAGTACTTTATATTAATTCTGTAGACATGTGTCCTTACCTCAATAACACTGTATATCCATTCTCTGAATTCTGAAACCTTTGTGTAGACTCCAGGGTGATTAGCTTCAGCGCAACCGAGACCCCAACTGATCACCCCGATGAGATGCCAGGCGTTCATCCCCTCACACACGAGTGGTCCACCGCTGTCACCCTGTAACCATCCACAGGCTCAGCCTAGCTCTCACACAATGGCATCACCCAGTCCACATGCCCAAGCCTCCACCGCTGTCACCCTGTAACTATCCTTAGCTCAGCCCGGCCCTCACACAATGGCATCACCCAGTCCACATGCCCAAGCCTCCACCGCTGTCACCCTGTAACTATCCTTAGCTCAGCCCGGCCCTCACACAATGGCATCACCCAGTCCACATGCCCAAGCCTCCACCATCTGCCCTCACCTGGCACGCATCCACCTTGCCCTCCCTGTAGCCAGCACACAGCATTCTTGGTGTTAAGGCCCCGTTGTACATACAGCTGCTGTTACATCGCTCGGTGCTGATGAGAGGCACAGATGCCTCCTTTAATATATTTTCTGTATCGTCTGAAAGAAGCAAAGCGTTGGTGAGTTACACGCCTACATCCTCTGCTGCTAACCTCCCGTTATCCCAACGTGCTTCACACTTACAGGCATCTGCACTTGCAAAGCCCCAGCCTGATATCCAGCACTTCCTACCCGGTACGATCTGCTGATTGAATCTGGGCAAACAGATCGCCCTCACCATATCTGGAAAAGAAACGAGTATTTGAAGATGCGTTGAAGTGCTGGGAATGTAAAATGAAGAAAAGAAAGGAAGAGTGATCAGTTGGCACGAGTAGAGGGGAAGGGGGCATGAGTAGAGGGGAAGGGGGCATGAGTAGAGGGGAAGGCATGAGTAGAGGGGAAGGGGGCATGAGTAGAGGGGAAGGGGGCATGAGTAGAGGGGAAGGCAGGAGTAGAGGGGAAGGCATGAGTAGAGGAGAAGGGGGCATGAGTAGAGGGGAAGGGGGCACGAGTAGAGGGGAAGGGGGCATGAGTAGAGGAGATGGCAGGAGTAGAGGGGGGGGCAGACAGACCAGTGCCAGTGAAGCTACAACTGAACACTGACAGCTATCGGTTTCTGGATACAGGCAACTCCTGTGTAAACCTCTCTGCTCCACTAAAAGAATGAAGTTTGTGGGCCATTTGAACGGTTATCTTGTCAGTAGTTCAATTGATTTCATTGGGAAGGCTGAGCAATGGGTGCATGTTAATGACATTGACTGAGGGAAGACCTTTGTCCAGGGTGTGCTGCTCTTGGAAAAGCCCAACCACTGCAAGAGTCTGCATCTTTTGGAATGTGGAGGTAAGGCAGGTCGAGGAGAAATAGGAAGAACGAAAGGAATTTTGCATTTACAGATCTGTCTTCTTTTGCTAGGAATCCATCGTACAGAGTAAAGGAAAAACAGGGATTAAAAATCATCCTCATTTAAAAACTCTGGATCACACACATTTTACTTTACAATTAAAATTAAGTCCCATTGTACAGAAAGCACAGCAGATAGTACATGACATCTTTAGCACTTGTTCAAACAAAGTTCCTACTTGAAAATGTAATTGGTCTTGTCAGCTTCATCAGGGCAATGTCATAGTCGTGGGTTTCGTGGTTGTAGCTGTTGCTGTAGATTATTTTCTCCACCGCGAAAGTGGGATGGCCGGTGAATAGAATGACTTCTCTGTCCAAAATCCCAACATACACCCGCCAGTAGCGTGCCAGTGGTGACCTGAAATGGAAGGAGCTCCTTAACAGTGATCGGTGGATTTGGACGAGGGGATTGAAGGCTGTGTGGCCAAGTTTGCAGATAGGTGGAGGGGCAGGCAGTGTAGAGGTAGCAAGGTACTCTGTAGAAGGACTTGGACAGGTTAGGAGATTGGGCAGAAAAGTGGCAGATCAAATAGTTGTGCGGAGTCACGCATTTTGGTAATACGAATAAAGGTGTAGATTTTTTTCTAAATGGAGAGAGAATCCAGAAATTGGAGGTGCAAAGGGACTTGGGAGCGCTGGTGCAGGATTCCCAAAAAGTTAATCTGCAAGTCGAATCGGTAGTAAGGTAAGCAAATTCAATGCTAGCATTTATTTCAAGAGTGCTTGAATACAAAAACAGGGATGTAATGCTGAGGTTCTATAAGGCTCTGGTCAGGACGTATTTGAAGTACTGTGAGCAAACTTGGGCCCCATATTTGAGGGAGGATGTGTTGGCTCTGGAGAGGGTCCAGAGGAGGTTTACAAGAATGATTCCAGGAATGATTGGGTTAGCATATGATGAGCATTTCAAAGCACTGGGCCTGTACTCGCTGGAGTTTAGAAGGTTGAGGGAGACCTCTTTGAAACTTAAAGAATAATGAAAGGCATAGATAGAGTGAATGTGGAAAGGATGTTTCCATTGGTGGGAGAGTCTAAGACCAGAGGTCACAGCCTCGAAATTAAAGGACACTCTTTTAGAAAGGAGGTGAGGAGGAATTTCTTTAGTCAGAGGGTAGTTAATCTGCAGAACACATTGCCACAGAGGGCTGTGGAGGCCAAGTCAGTGAATATTTTTAAGGCAGAGATAGACAGATACTTGATTCTTGGGTGTCAAGGGTTATGGGGAGAAGGCAGGAAAATGGGATTAGGAGGCAGAGATCAGCCATGATTGAATGGCGGAGTCGACCCGATGGGCCAAATGGCCCAATGCTACTCTTATAACTAGTGAACTTGTGAACACCGGAAGGAATGGAATCATAAGTATTCCACAGGTCATTGAGTTTAGCCTTTGTTCAATAGGTTGTGGTTGATCCTGTAGGCTCTCCTCCCTACACCCACCTCACCTCCATATCTGCTGATCTCCCCGAACCTAGACTGCACCCAGCGCCCAAACATCCATGCCATGTTGGGAGAGAATTCCCAAGATTTGTAACTCTGCATAAATAGAAAACCAGTACTACATGAAAAGCCAGGTCTTAGACAATGTCCCTTGTCCTCGATGCAGCATTTGGAGCAACTGGCTGTTTACGCCCCACACTGTTTACGCCCCACATTGTTTACACCCCACACTGTTTACACCCCACACTGTTTACACCCCACACTGTTTACACCCCACACTGTTTACACCCCACACTGTTTACACCCCACACTGTTTATGCCCCACACTGTTTACACCCCACACTGTTTACACCCCACACTGTTTACACCCCACACTGTTTATGCCCCACATTGTTTACACCCCACACTGTTTATGCCCCACATTGTTTACACCCCACACTGTTTATGCCCCACATTGTTTACGCCCCACACTGTTTACGCCCCACACTGTTTACACCCCACACTCCCACTCCCATTTGGAGCAACTGGCTGTTTACGCCCCACACTGTTTACACCCCACACTGTTTACACCCCACACTGTTTATGCCCCACACTGTTTACGCCCCACACTGTTTACACCCCACACTGTTTATGCCCCACACTGTTTACGCCCCACACTGTTTACACCCCACACTGTTTATGCCCCACACTGTTTACGCCCCACACTGTTTACACCCCACACTGTTTATGCCCCACACTGTTTACGCCCCACACTGTTTACACCCCACACTGTTTATGCCCCACACTGTTTACGCCCCACACTGTTTACGCCCCACACTGTTTACGCCCCACACTGTTTACACCCCACATTGTTTACGCCCCACACTGTTTACGCCCCACACTGTTTACACCCCACATTGTTTACGCCCCACACTGTTTACACCCCACATTGTTTATGCCCCACACTGTTTACACCCCACACTGTTTACGCCCCACACTGTTTACGCCCCACACTGTTTACGCCCCACATTGTTTACACCCCACACTGCCACTCCCTTTCAGAAACCTGTGAGAAAAAACTCTAATTTTCCTCGACCTCCAAGTGGTGAAGCAACAGGTCAATGAGACCAAAACTTCTCATATTGCTCATATTGTTATCATGAGCAGATTCTTATTCTAACAGGATGTAGAGGGAGGAAGGTAGGTCACTGAAAGTTACAGAGAACTGCTTAAACGTGCATGTTGTTGATTGCGTTTGCTCTGCCCTTATGGTGAATATAATCACACTCTGCATGTCTGTGCAAGTCACACACGTCCATCATTCAGTGAACCACCAATGGGTGGATCCCATATTTCTAAGGCAGTTGTCTTAATGAGGTTAAATAAAAATAAAACGATGAGACACAGATTGAGACCCTCATGTCCTGATGCCGAGACAACTTTCTATTGTCTATTGTCTAACAGCCTTTCTCTCAATGTCAGCAAGACAAAGGAGATAGAGATGGGCTTCAGGAGTGAAGCGGTCCACACTCCCCAGTCTGCATTAACGGCGCCAAAGAGGAGATGGTCGCAAACCTCAAATTCCTAGGAGTCAATATCACCAACAACTTCTCCTGGACCACCAGATTGGAGCAAGGACCAAGCTGGCACACCAACGGCACTTCTTCCTTAGAAAGCTTAGGAAATTCGGCATGTCCCCTACAACGCTCACCAAGTTCTACAGATGCACCATGGAAAGCATCTTATCAGGATGCATCACAGCTTGGTTTGGGAACAGCTCCATCCAAGCTGCAAGAAATTGCAGTGAATTGTGGACGCAGCCCAGACCATCAGACAAACCAACCTCCCTTCTATTGACTCCATTTATACCTCACACTTCCTCGGCAAGGCCAGCAGCATAATCAAGGACCAGTCTCACCCCGGTCACTCCCTCTTCTCCTCTTCCATCAGGCAAAAAGTACAGAATTGTGAAAACGCACACCTCCAGATTCAGGGACAGTTTCTTCCCAGCTGTTATCAGGCAACTGAATCATCCCACCACAACCAGAGAGCAGTGCTGAACTACTATCTACCTACCTCTTTGGTGACCCTCGGACTATCCTTGATCAGACTTTGCTGGCTTTACTTTGCACTAAACATTATTCCCTTATCATGCATCTATACACTGTAAATGGCTCAATTGTAATCATGTATTTCTGTCTGACTGGATAGCGCGCAACAAAAGCTTTTCACTGTACCCTGGTACATGTGACAATAAACTAAAATGAACTAAAAAATTCTCTTAGGTCTTGCAATGTCCTTGGAGTAAGCTTGTTTCCGATTCAGTAATTTTCCATTAGAACAAATATGGATGGGTTGTATGCCTGAGTGTGATAATGGAATGTGAATTTGTGGAGAAAAAAAATATTCAGGCATTAAAGCAAAGGTGCATTGCTGAAGTACCATAACCAAACAACTATTACGTTGTGCTAAAACTGAAGAGGTTTGCTAACTGAGACTGAGTGATTGAGAGATTATTCTTATTGTTTCACTCTATGCTCAAGCACTTTGCATTGATGCGAAAGAGAAATAAATAACAGAGGAAATAAATATTGCCAATCAAAATACATGGTATCGATATTTGAATGTGATTGTTTTAGCAGGGATGATGGCATTAGACACCAGCCTCCCCAGAGTTGAATAACGAAAACTGGTTAGCAGCAACAACTAAGGACAAATACTATCCCATGGTGACTACTGACATCACAGTGTTAGCTGACATGTTGAAAGTGAAAATTCACAGCAAGCAATCTATCTGTCCCACTGCAAATGATGCCTGGTAACTCTGTAAAATGGACACTGCAGCAAACCGTCTACAGAGTCCCATTAAAAAAGAGATACAATCAACGAGAGCAATGAGATACAGGATCCTTGAGCCAAGTTAGAACTACTGGTAAAAGTAAAGAGATTTTACCAGAGAAATGTAGAGTATAGGATAGTTACAGGTTACAATTTGTACATCGTGAATCCTCAGTCACTTGTAACAATGCGAGTTCCATGTGTAATTAATGTGATGATCACTTTCACCCCAGCTGAATCTGTCTAAACATTAAACTATCAGATTTGCTCTAGAATAGGTAACGAGGAAATGCTTATCCAGAGAGCTGCGATGTTGCGGATGAAAGGCGGACTGACCTGTACACACAGTGGGCAGCGGTGATGAGCCAGTACTGGTTGAGGATGGAGGCTCCACATGTGTGCTTGTAGTTCTGGTACAGGGTGGCCTGCCAGGGCCAGCTGCCCTTCGCTGCCTCATGCCCTCCAACAATCATGGAGAAGTCATGTTTCTCTCCGCAAACTCCATGTTGAAAGAGAAAGCAGAGTTAAGGTTAGGCAGCCCGCGTAATGATGCTTGACTTAAACTTTGGGTGCACTAGAAGTGAAGAGAAACCAATGCTTTGGTTGTTGGTCTCATGGAATCAATACTCAGGAGTATTGATTCGCAACAGTCAGTATTGTTCCAGTACTTAATACCCACCCAGCATTAGTACTTCAGTGTCCTTTCTCAACAGAGGGGCCGAGTGGGGGAAGGAGAGGGAGGGGTTTGCTTTCTTTGTAAAGGAAGGGGTATCAGACAATGAGCCCGAAGAATACATAGAGTCCTGACACAAAAGGGTACACTTGGCTCAAACTAATCTCTGACAGCATCACATGGTGCAGCAGGTAGAGCTGCTGCTTCACAGCGCCATAGACTCAGGATCAATCCTGACCTGTCTGTGTGGAGTTTGCACGTCGTGCCTATGATGGCATGGATTTCCTCCGGGTGCTCCGGTTTCCTCCCACATCACAAGGACGTGCAGGTTTGTAGGTTTATTGGTCTCTGTAATGTTGCCCCTAGTGTGTGGGGAGTGGATGAGAAAATGGCACGACATAGAACTAATATATGTGTCTCTTTTTGCTAAATGTCATTGCTTAATAATGAGCAGAATGTTATCAGTTTATGCACATGTAGGATTCTTAATGACATGACTGTAAGGCTGACTCTCACTCTGGTGAATGAAGTTAATAGACACAGAATTGTGGGAGGTGGTTACAATGTGGGGTCATTCCAGTATAGTCGGAGCATGCATGGCAGCATGGCAGATGATAGTTCAACAGCTGAAACATTAACCTTACCCGCACACAAACCTGCTTGCAGGTCGCCAAATTGAAAGAGTGATTGTAACGTTGTATTTTGAGCAGATGCACTTACCAGAACACTTCAATGCGATTACGCTTCCAGATTTACAGCTGGTCCTGGCAAGAAAGAAAACAAGGAAGCATTTTCATGCAGATGCCACAAGGAATGGAAATACCTTGCATCAACGACAACTAATGAGTGAGTGGAAAGTGGGTATTATGGATCTGCTTGTTCTAGTGACTTAGGAAGAAGGAAGGCAGGCATTTTTATAAAGTACTCCCACAGGCCTGTGCTTTCCCAATGTGTTTGGCATTGAGTTAGACACTTTGGGCGGATCAGCTCTGTTGTAAAGACGACAACGTGACCACACATGCACAGTGGCGTGATAATAACTGGAGAACCTGTTTTAATGAGAATGTTTTGGAGATAAATATTGGCCATGAGTTGAGAGAGAATTCTACTTCCCTCTCCCTTACGATTGCATGCAGATGAGGCTGAGGTTAGCATTGTATCCCAATCCCAGAGTATCCCGTGATAGACACAGCACTGCCTGACTTCACCGGGCCTGGTTCCACTGGGCGAGTTTGAGACTGACTGGCACTGTCAGTGCCACCAGTACTTTGGGGCATCGAAGATCAACATCTACCTCTAGAGGCTGGTGGGTGATTGCTTCAGACTCCTGTTCAAACTTTTATTATACCGCTAGACTGAAGCAGTTAAAAAGATAAAAGAAATGTTGACGTTATATCATTTATCACAGAGTGTAAAATAGATCGGTTACTAAATATATAAGTGACTAGTAAGAATGTTAGTCATTACTGAAGTTTATTTTAACTTTGGAAAGGCAGCACACTTGGGCAATGGTAGAGCTGCTGCCTCACAGCTCCAGGGACCCGGGTTCCATCCTGTTCTTGGCTGTTGTCTGTGTGGAGTTTGCATGTTTTCCCTGTGACTTGGTAGGTTTCTTCTGGGTTCTCCGGTTTCATCCCACATCCCAAAGATCTGTGGGTTTGTAGGATAATTGGCCTCTGTAAATTGCCCCTACAGTCAAAGGAGTGGATGAGTAAGTGGGATAACATAGAACTAGTGTGAACAGGTGATCAATGATCAGTGTGGACTCGGTGGGCCGAGGGGCCTGTTTCTATGCTGTATCTCCAAAGTGATCTAAATTCTGGTAAATAGACATGCCCTGTCATGGTTTGCTATTATACAACCTCCTAATTACCTCTGGTGTTCCCTCACTGACAGCGACATGCACTGCTGTGTCTACGACATGCACTGCTGTGTCTACGACATGCACTGCTGTGTCTACGACATGCACTGCTGTGTCTAAAGCACATGTGGTTGTGATGGACCTGATGTCGGTCAAAAAAGAATCACATTTTTAGGAAAAGGCACAACAAGACTGTTCGCTTTCAAGCAGTCAATTCCAACACATTGGTTTTCTGAATGTTTCTTATAATTCCCCCTTTCTGCAGACACACGTGTAATTATACAGACGCACGTTAGAGGAAATGTGAACAACCTGTGGCTCCAGATGTTTTCCAAATCGCTGTCCAGCTCATCAGTAATCTCAGCGAAACCCTGTGTGTAATTACTCTCAATCTCACTCACATTAATTACACTCCAGTTCAGGTATCTGTGGAATAAAAGAACAAATGACAGGATTTCCATTTCACTGTTGGTACTGTCAACATATAATCAGGCCCTGCAAACATAAGTGCTGCACATCTTCAAATCCACTTTCTTTTTGCATTTAACACATTGTAAATATGGAAAGTGAATTTCTTTGAAGCTCTCCCAGTGAACATTTTACATTTCTGCTGTGAGATTGTTAAACCGATGTACAAAGTGGGGTCTGCTCATTGCCTCTAGTCGTTGAATACAGTAATACCTTGGACTATTAGTTGTGCCATAGCTGCAAGAGCTGCTGCCTCACAGCACCAAAGACCTGGCCTCGATCCTGACCACAGATGCTGTCTGTGTGAAGTTTGCACATTCTCCCTTTGACTGCGTGGGTTTCTTTAGAATGCTCTGGTTTCCCAAAGATGAGTGGGTTTGTAGGATAATTGACTTCTGCAAAATGCTCCATCCTTGCAGTTGATAAGTAGGTGGGATAATGTGGAACTAGAGTGAGGGGTGATGAATGGTCGGCGTGGACGCGGTAGGTTAAAGGGCCTATTTCCATGCTCTATCTTTCAATCTTTGGGCATTGCTGGCAAGGTTAGCATTTAGCTGCATCCTGGAAGGTGGTGCTGAGCCAGCTTTATCAACTGCTTCAGTTATGGAGGTGCAGGAATTCCCATTAGGTTGTTGGGTTGGAAGTTCCAGCATGGTGAAGAGATGGTCTTATATTTCCTGGTCACAGCAGGCTGTGATGTGGATGGGAAAGTGGTGGTGGTGACATGTTTATACATCCTCTGACCTTGTCCGTTAGTGGGCAGTGGTCATTGGTTTGTGATGTGCTAGTTTTGGTGAGATAGAGCAGCGTTCCCTATCAGTAACCTCACAGTGCACGCACAATGTTCCAGTGTGGGGAGAGGGAATATTTAAGCTGGTGGATTAGGTGCTGGTGAACTAGCCCGCTATCTCATCGCGTGCCTGGCTTCTTGTGTTTATGCTGCGACTTCCTTCCAGAAAAGTGGAAGTATTTCAGGCTGCATCAAAATATTTTGATTTTCTCAATCAAAACCTATTTGTAATATCCATGAGGCTTTGAAGATATGTGGTACGCTTCACAATGTGTGCATAACATCATACAAATTATTAATTGCCCTTCATTATGACATTCTGTAACTGAATGGTATCCCATAAGCACACAGTAGATTTGTATGGTTCTCGTTATGCCGCAGTTATGTTACTAGAATAACAACATTGCGATTGATTCCTGGCCAAGGACAACCTTGTTTCACCTTTTCCAATCTTCACAAAGTGATTGCCATTCTGTCCCAGTGCAAGGCAAAGGATGGCAACACTGGAGTTGTTGACGTTCTGTGGGTTGGTGGTTGGGTCAGTTCCAGCTCGTAACCCTCCACTGGAGACAGGGATCAGGTGTGAGTGGGCAGAGGGGTACGGGCAACCTGACCAGCTCCATATACCTACTACCCTCTGTATGTGTTTAAAACAAATGGAAATGGAGCAGACTTTAGGCACTCTTCTGATGGAGTAGATGCTGGCTAATGGGTGATGGTGGAGTTGTCCTGTGACACAGTGGCACAGTGGTAGTGTTGCTGCCCCCTAGTGCCAGGGACCTGGGTTTGATCCTATCTACGGGTGCTGTCTGTTCTCCCTGTGACCATGTGGGTTTTCTCCAGGTGCTCCAAAGATGTGCAGGTTTGTAGGTTAATTGGCTTTGATAAAATTGTAATTGTCCCTTGTGTGAAGGATAGTGCTAGTGTACGGGGTGATCGCTGCCTGGCATGGACTCAGCCGGCTGATGGCCCTGTTTCCACGCTGTATCTCCAATGTAAAGTTTAAAGAGGGCACCTTATTTAATATAATATTAAAACATTGTACGCTGTTCTTGGGCAAGGATGACTGAGGCGGTTCTAGTTTTGTTATTTTGGTGATGGGGGAGTGAAATTTATGAGAGGAAGAACCTTATTTGTAAAAGCTAGATCCTTTTCTCTCTTTTTCTCTCTCTCTCTCTCTCTCTCTCTCTCTCTCTCTCTCTCTCTCTCTCTCTCTCTCTCTCTCTCTCTCTCTCTCTCTCTCTCTCTCTCTCTCTCTCTCTCTCTCTCTCTCTCTCTCTCTCTCTCTCTCTCTCTCTCTCTCTCTCTCTCTCTCTCTCTCTCTCTCTCTCTCTCTCTCTCTCTCTTGTTTTACATATTATAAGGTAAATGAATGGGGTTATTTAACAATAAGATCAGGGTTCACCCCAAAATAACCACTCCCGTTTAATCTCTAAAACTCAAGTTAGAATGGCAAATTAAAGATGCACACGACCATTGCTGGGGTTTATTTCTAAAGAGGTTAAACTGAAAGTTAAACGTCAGATTGAACCAATACTGGAGATTGATGAGACCCTGTGAAGTGATTATGAATTCCGTGGATGACAGGAAAACAGGTAAATTACAACATAAGAAAGTCTGAGAATCCTTGAGCAATTGCAGTCTTTAAAACGATGTAGGGTTTTAATGGGGGAGAGATTCTCTTCACTGGTCTCTGAAATGGCCCAACAAACTGTTTTGTTCAAAGATAATTTAAGATGCCTGACAACTAAAACAACCGAATACACAAAGAAAAAGCAGGAAACATGTCTGGAAAGAGAATAACGTAGTGGAAAGAAATACTAACAAAGAACAGTTGGACCAAAAATCTAATGTCTGCTGTAAATTTTGTTAAAATCTAGTGTCTGCTGAAATTTCTCTGTAATTTTCTAATGAATTGATTCTGACATTTTGTTAAAAGGTTTAACTCTCCGATGGGAGAATAAGAAGCTCTTAATGAGTAGAGTGAGAATGACAGCATACTCAATATGTCCCATGTATCTGCACATCTGTTTACCCAGCGAGGAATTCCACTTGGTGTCACATGCAGGAAGCCAGCCTTGCCACGATTGGTTATGTATCTCCAATAGCGAATTCACAGAATTAATTCTGAAAGAAACTGAAAGCTAAATATTTACAATCTAGGAAGACATTAGGTCAAAGTTGGTCCACTTTATCAAGGAACATTCTCAGAACATTTTAGCTTTAGGTCCAGACTAATGCAGGTCAATATCAGAAGTACATTCCTGGGGTTCACTGGCTGTAGAGGCAGATTCACTGCAGGGCCAACTAACACCAGGTTAAAGCCAGATGCATGATTTTAGGGCAAATTAAGTCCGGGTGCAGATGAGAACCACACACCAGCACCAGAAACAGATTTACAAAAAACCAAAGAACTGCATGAGCAGATGAATAATTGGAGTCTAGGAACAGAATCTAGTGGCAGAATGTAGAATATCGTTGCAGTCTGACTCCGATGTTTACAAGGACAGAACCTCAATGGCTGAGCTACAGGGAGAGGTTGGGAAGGCTGGAACTCTATTCCTTGCAGCACAGGAGGCTGAGGGGTGATCTTATAGAGGTGTATAATATCATGAGGGGAATAGATCAGGTAAATGCAGAGTCTTTTACTTAGAGTTGGGGAATCAAAAACCTAGGGACATAGGTTTATGGTGAAAGGGGAAAGATTTAATAGGAATCGGAGTGGCAACCTTATCACACAGAGGGTGGTGGGTAAATGGAACGAGCTGTCAGAGGTGGTAGTTGAGGCAGGTACTGTGACAATATTTAAAAGACATTTGAAAAGTACATAGATAGGAATGGTTTAGCGGGATATGGGCCAAACGTGGGCAGGTGGGACTAGTGTAGATGGGGCATCTTGGTTGGCATGGGGAAGTTGGGCCGAAGGGCCTGTTTCCATGCTGCATGACTCCATGATTAAATGACTCTAAAGGTGTAACAAGAAGAATTGATCAAAAACAGAAATTGATTAACTCCAGAGAGAGAGATTAAGTCTAGGATGAGATTAACACCATGAGTCATTTAACTCCAGGAGTAGACTAACTCTGACCGTAGTCCTTCCTGAGATCAATATGGATCAAGTATTGATCCAGTATTGGTTGAGCAATGCCTTGACTGTGTGTTTATAAAGTAAGCTCACGATGTGGACCAGGAGTACAGTGCGTCACCAACCTGTGAGTGGATGGCTGCTGCTGGAGTTTTGCTCAGTAGTGTTGCAGTCCATGGTGGGGTGATTGCCCCCAGTTGGTATCAAGTTTTTCTTTTCAATCGGCCTCTCCAAATGTCTCACTAATGTAAAACAAATAATTAAAGTAAAACTGACTTCCATTTAAGATGTCACCATGTCCATTTCTTTCTGATGCACATGGACCATTGATGGAAAATCGGGAATACAACATGTACAGGAGGATATTGTCAAATCACAAAGATTATATTTTGGATTCTGTAGGGTGTTTGGAACATTCCCCGTGCCTCGGGCAATTATCCTCAAGGAACAGCTACCAATAGCGGGAAACTGGGATCCAGTGGATACTTGTGAGAATTACAGTGTTGTATTGCAATTCCGTGTGGGTTCAGGGGACATGAAGGCAATGGCAATGGAGACAATAAGGTCAATATGGGAATGGGAAGGAGGGCGAGAATGGTTATCAATCGGGAGATCCAACAAAATGGTCATCACGTCTACGCTTGGTCTCGCCAATGTAAAGGATGGCACATTAGGAGCAGGGAATGCAGTGCACTAGGTTTGTAAATGTACACGTGATCCTTTGTCTCACCGGGAAGTGCTGCTGAGTTCCCTGTTTGGAAGTTAAAGAGGAGGTAGGGTGCAGGAGTTGTATCTCCTGATGTTGTTGGGGAAGTAGCTGGCGAGGGAATGGGTTGGGTGAGAAGTGGCGAGTGAATCGAGGGAGTTGTCTTACACAAAGTGGGAAGGGGTGGGAACAGGAAGATGTGACTGGTATGGGAACTCTGTCCTGCTCTGTCTGGGAGGAGGAGGAGCAAGAGCAGAGGTGTGGTGCACACTGGGACATGCAGGAGATATTTGAGCGTTGTTCTTTTAGTGGCCAATTCTCTCCAACAGTCTTGTCACTGCTTTGAACCCTCCAAACAATCTATCAATAATTATCATTTATTTCTCATTTGAAATTTGAAACATGCTTTTCTCCTAGGGCTAAGGATACTATTATAAAATGTTGTAGTAACTTTCAAAGCTTGATGTCTGAAAATAGGTTTAATCAGTTTATAATTATGATAAATTACATTTTATGGTAGACCACATTAGTCACTACTTTACATCAGAATGCAAGTAATTCCTTTTCTACCTGCCCGTGTACGACTGCCTTTCCTGGTGCTGTCCTAAGCCGAACACTTAGAATGTGATGTTAACTTCCTGTCTTTGCCTTGTAATGAGCAACATCACAGACATGAGGGTATCTGGGGCAGCTTCAAACACTCATCTGGGTTGATAGTACGTTTAATAAATAACGTAATTATTCATGCTTAGTCACCAAGAAGGAAGAATTCAGTGTCCATCACACCTGTTTGTGGGCATAAAATAGGTGCCCGTGAAGGAGTTTAAAGGCGGGCTTGATCTGTGAAGGCTTTGCGCTTCTTTCTAAATTGTGGGCCCTTTGAAGTCCTTCCCCTCCTTGAGGGATCAGAGGAACGGCATGGATGTGCTTGGTCTAACAGGAGCCAGCATAAACTCAATGGGCTGAATGGCCTCTGACCTAAAATATTCTTTCATTCAATAAATTATCCTTTGGCTGTTAAATACATAGGGATATCTTGAGATTGTGAATGGCACAAAACATTTTTGTTTTTGTAATTCACCCAGCTGCAGAATTGATATCAGTTTTCTTGACTGAACTAAGGAGTGGTTCCTCCCAGCAGGTTTGGCTTCCAGCACAAAGTACTTTCCTCCCACATGAGTCTGTGCAATTATTGATAGTTCTTTTTGCTTTTGGGCGATGCCTCAATCTTTAATAGTTTGGTGACTGACATCAGGTCAGATTCACTTGAATCACCTTTCCCAACCAAGTTTCAGTATTAGATCAACAATTTCAAAATTCATTCTCTGGGTGCAGGTGTTTATACCAAAGCCAGGCTCTCAGTGCAGAGTGAACAGTGCCAATACCTGCACATTCCCGTTTACAAGGAATCTCTTTCTATGTTCTTGCACATAATTAATTACTGACTATTTAAGGCAAGCAGAGATATCAATGTAAAGGAAATCTTGCACCTTGCTTTTTACATTGCTGAATGGTGTGGACCAGAGGTGTGGACAATGGACCTGGGGACTTGAGTCTGAACCCCTACACACTGGATGCACAATAATGCCACGTGATGAATAACTTGTCCAGGTTCATTGAGTCCATGCTGATCCCTAATGGAACAATCCCGTCAGACCCCACAGAGTGTTTACGACCAACCGCAGGACCTTCGACCATCCCGACACAGGGACTGTGGATGGTTCGACTGCCCCGACTGTGAAGGAATAAAGAGGGAAGAAGGCTGGACTTCCATCACAGTGAGGAATGTGGGGAATCCACTGTCGTGGATGTTTATGGTAACTTTTATGTAGTTGTGTGTCTTGTTGCTTTTGTTTTAGTATGGCTGAATGGTAATTTGAATATCGCTGTACCTTAATTGGTGCACGTGACAATAAAAGACCTATTGAATCATCAGGTCATTCTGAACTGAGATGAGACATTTCTCTCAGAGGGCAAAGAATCTTTAAAATTCCCTTCGCCTGAGGGGTGTGAAGACAGCCGCTGAGGACATTCAAGGTGGATATCAATGGATATTTGGATCTTGAGAGAGTTGAGGGATGGGAAGCTGATGAGGAAAGGAGCACTGAGATTAAAGAACAGCCATGTTATTGAATGATGGAACAGTGGTGCAGCAGGTAGAGCTGCTGCCTCACGGCACCAGAGACCTGGGTTCAATCCTGACCTCAGGTGCTGCTGGTGTGAAGTTTACACGTTCTCCTATGGATGCCAGTGTTGTGGTGGTGTAAACATACATGGGGAGCAAGGGCACTTGGATGTTCAGTATGGGAGGAACCAATGCCCAGTGTGTGCTGATGAAATCATTCACCAGTTATTAGCCATTTTAATGAAATGAAAGATGATAAATTCCTACATGTTGCAGCATTAATGAGACAAGAAGATAGATACAAAATGCTGGAGTAACTCAGCAGGACAGGCAGCATCTCTGGAGAGAAGGAATGGGTGACGTTTCTTCAGGCTGAAGAAGGATCACAACCCAAAATGTCACCCATTCCTTCTCTCCAGAGATGCTGCCTGACCCGCTGAGTTACTCCAGCATTTTGTGTCCATCTTTGGTTTAAACCGGCATCTGCAGTTCCTTCCTGCACATTAATGAGACAAAACTTTAAGTTGCCTTACCAATGAAGTAAATGCCGACCACAATGAAGGAAAGGATGGTGACTGCACACAGGAGGGCCAGGATCCTCTTGGTGGCTCGCGGTGGTCGTCTGCGTGGTCCTGTGGGACAGGAGGCAGAGTGGAGTTACTGATGCCTTCCCTTCTCACTAACCTCTGCTCAACACAACAAGTGGTACGTCTGGAGAGCGCTTTGGGGCAGAACACAGCCCGAGGGGCATTATCAGACTCGATTAGACATCGATCTACAGGAGGAGGAGATCAAACACATGGTCAAAGGCAGACACACAACCTTGGAGTAACTCGGCGGGTCAGGCAGCATCTCTGGACAGAAGGATTGGTGACGTTTTGCATCGAGACCCTTTGTCAAAGAGGTCGGTTTTGAGGAGTGTGTTAAAGGAAGATAGTGAGGGTGTATCTTTATTAGAGCTGATGAGAGGCCATTAGTGAGAGGTGTTGAGTGAAGTCCAAGAGCTCAGGGTCTTGGGCTAAAGATATGGTCACCAATACTAGAGCAACTGAGGAGGCATGATTCTAGCGTGTCTGGAGAAAGCTACCGTTTTGGACCAATGATTTCCTGCGGTTCACATTATGTCCTGTCGTTATATCAAAGGGTTGCCAGCGCAGGGCGTGCTTGCTGGGCCAGTGTCCAGTGCAGGGCAGGCTTGCTGGGCCAGTGTCCAGTGCAGGGCATGCTTGCTGGGCCAGTGTCCAGTGCAGGGCGTGCTTGCTGGGCCAGTGTCCAGTGCAGGGCATGCTTGCTGGGCCAGTGTCCAGTGCAGGGCATGCTTGCTGGGCCAGTGTCCAGTGCAGGGCATGCTTGCTGGGCCAGTGTCCAGTGCAGGGCGTGCTTGCTGGGCCAGTGTCCAGTGCAGGGCGTGCTTGCTGGGCCAGTGTCCAGTGCAGGGCATGCTTGCTGGGCCAGTGTCCAGTGCAGGGCATGCTTGCTGGGCCAGTGTCCAGTGCAGGGTGTGCTTGCTGGGCTTGTTTTCATGTCCAGTGTTTTTTATGTACCCTTTTGTTCAATTTCTTAATCTTAATGAAGAAAGTAGATAAAAGTGTAATGTGGGAAGCATTGTTGGCAAGTTTAGAAGCTGTGGTAGAGTCACTGACTGACCCATTGTGATGGGGACCGTGGGTATCTCGTGGTGTATGGGCTGGCGTGCGCGGTACGGAACACAGTGTTAGCTTTATCCACTTACTGA
The DNA here is from genome assembly GCF_053455715.1 of Rhinoraja longicauda. Taxonomy (NCBI): domain Eukaryota; kingdom Metazoa; phylum Chordata; class Chondrichthyes; order Rajiformes; family Arhynchobatidae; genus Rhinoraja; species Rhinoraja longicauda. Next base: position 502,139 of record NC_135984.1, on the reverse strand, counting down.
ACCTCCGGCGCCACCGTCTACGACGCACAGACATGGGGGCCGCTGCTCCTGATGCTGTGGGTGTTGTGGCCTCTAACAGAGGTACCACCTCATTGGTTTCAGCAGGTTTGATGCTATGGGGATCATCATCCTTTGAATCTAACAATATTGATTCGGATCCAGGGGTGATGTTTCCTGAGCTAATTTCGGGGGGTGCTTCTACTTTTGTCTCATCGATTGTGTGCAGTTCCACCACTGGAGCCTCAGTGGGTTTGACAATGTGGGGAGAACCATCCTGTGAATCCAACAAGATTGATTCGGAACCCAGGGAGGTATTTTCTAAGTAAACGTCTACAGGTGCCTCTGAACCTGTTCCTTCTAATGTGGACAACTCCAGCCCTTCAGTCTCGGTGGGTTTGACACTGTGGGAATAATCATCGTTTGGATCCATTGGTGTTGATTCAGAAGCCTGGGTGTGATCCGCTGAGGACTGTGCTGTTAATGCTTTAGTCTTTAACTCCAGTAGAGGTCCATCTGCTTGCTCTGGTCTCACAGCCCATGATGTTCCAGAGGACACCAGCTTCAAATCCTGCAGCCAGAAATGAGAACTTCAGAAATTAGCAAGTGCAGTAGACTTTACTAATGATCTATTTGAATGAGAAATATTTCAACAACACCTAGCATTAAGTGTCTGTAAACTACAAACATGTTTCAAGGCATTTCAAAAGAGTGATGTGTATGAAGGAACTGCAGATGCTGGTTTAAACCATAGACACAAAGATAGACATAAGATAAACACAAAGTGCTGGAGTAACTCAGCAGGTCAGGCAGCATCTCTGGAGAGAAGGAATGGGTGTCGTTTCGGGTTGAGACCCTTCTTCAAAACAAACAAACAGAGTCCTAGAGTTAAATAGCCCAAAGCCAGGCATGTTGTACCACCACATCCATGCCGATGATCAGATACCCGTTTATACTTATCCTGTATGCTTTGTCCATGGCCTACAATGCCTTAGCAATTCAAGTACTCATCCAAAGATAGATACAAAAAGCTGGAGTAACTCAGCAGGTCAGGCAGCATGTCTGGAGAGAAGGAATTGGTGACGTTTCGGGCCAAGACCCTTCTTCAAGATCTCTCCAATACTTGATGGTCCATGAAGTCAAATAAAGTCAATCAACAAAAATATAAGGTCTTAAGTATATAAGGTTTTAAGATGGAAAGAATGCATAGAAGACTTACAGGGATGTTACCTGGACCTGCATGGGCTTTCTCAGGCAGCTCCAGTTTCTTCCCACATCCCAAAGATGTGCAGGTTTGTAGATTAATTGGCTTCTCTAAATTGTCCCTCGTGTTAGGATACGAAACCAGGATGACGTAGAACTGGTGAACGGGTGATCGGTGGTCAGCACGAACTTGGTGGGCTGAAGGGCCTGTTGCCACGATGTGTCTTTAAACATAAACATTACATGGTCGGGGAGTCGGGCTGTCGGGGAAGATTTAAACTAATGTGGCAGGGGGATGGGAGCATGAGCAGAGAGACAGAGGGGTGTAAAATGAGGGTAGAAGCAACAGGTAGCAAGGTGAAAAGTAAAAGTGGTAGGCAGACAAATCCAGGGCAAAAATCAAAAAGGACCACTTTTCAACATAATTGTATAAGGGGTAAGAGTGTTGTAAAAACAAGCCTGAAGGCTTTGTGTCTCAATGCAAGGAGTATACGTAATAAGGTGGATGAATTAAATGTGGAGATAGTTATTAATGATTATGATATAGTTGGGATTACGGAGACATGGCTCCAGGGTGACCAAGGCTGGGAGCTCAACATCCAGGGATATTCTATATTCAGGCGGGATAGACAGAAAGATGGCGGCGCGCACGGACGCAGCGGCTCACAGCTCTCCCTTTCGGTGCGTTTTATGTGTGTTATCTGTGTTATGTCTGTTAGTCAAATTTAGTCATTCAAACCAGGAAAATCAGGCAAATCCTACCTACAACCGAAAGGACCTTCTGATCATCGGATTCCAGTGCAATCGGGACCTTGTGCGCGAATTTCCACACCCGCGAAATATACCGGAAGAGATTGCCAGGACACCGGGCGCTCCGTGGATAGTTGTCGGCGCGAACAGGCGTCGCAGACGGAGGAGAAACAGGAAGCAAAAGCGAGGATGCCGGTCCGGTATACTTGCCAAGCTAAAGAGACAGCCACACAAACCACCGCTACCCAGCATGTTCCTCACCAACGCCAGATCCATCATCAACAAAATGGACGAACTTAAACTACAGATATCAGCAAACAAACTCGTGGAGGACTGTTGCATTCTCTTAGTAACAGAGACATGGCTTCATCCACTTATCCCAGACGGAGCCATTGAGCTAGCCGGGCGCACAGCGTTTCGTTGGGACAGAAACATCGACTCCGGTAAGAGCAAGGGGGGGGGGTTATGCATTTATGTGCACAACAGCTGGTGCACTAATATCCAAACCATAGATAGCCACTGTTCTCCTGATCTGGAGTCCCTAACAGTTAAATGCAGGCCTTTTTACCTTCCTCGCGAATTTACAGGGGTTATAGTAACAGCAGTCTACATCCCACCGAATGCTAACGCTAGCACAGCTTTAGGCTACCTGCTAGGTGCAATAAACTCACAACAGAGCACATATCCAGAAGCAGCCCACATCATAGCCGGGGACTTCAACCATGCAGACCTAAAGTCAGTTCTCCCGAAACTTGAACAACACATAAGATGTGCTACCAGGGGGAAAAACACACTAGACAAGGTTTACTCAAATATTAAGAAGGGGTTCAGGTCAGCACCACTACCACACCTGGGGCAGTCAGATCACCTGTCCATATTCCTAACCCCAGCATACACCCCACTCAGGAGGAAAGCTCCAGTCACCATAAAGACTGTGAAGACATGGCCTGAAGGAGCTTCCTCGCAGCTGCAGGATTGCTTCGAAAGGACCAACTGGGATATTTTTGAGGATCAGGACTTGGAGGAGTACACATCAACTGTACTTTGCTACATCAAAAACTGCGTTGACAATGTCACCGTCGACAAACGCATCCGGTTGTACCCCAATCAAAAACCCTGGATGACAAAGGATGTCAGGTCTCTCCTCAAGGACCGTAACACCGCCTTCAGGTCTAGTGACAGAGCTCTATACAGTGCTGCTAGAACCAACCTGAAGAGAGGCATCAAGGATGCCAAAGCGTCCTACAAGAGGAAGATTGAGGACCACTTTTCCAACAATGACCCACGGCGGGTATGGCAAGGCATCCAGCACATCACCAATTACAAGACCAGCAACCGCACGACTGCCGACGGCGACGCCTCGTTGGCTGAGGAACTTAACTGTTTCTTTGCTCGTTTCGAGGTGAAAGCTACAGTGGCAGACATTACACCCTCTCCAGCACCTGAGAGCAACACCTTCACTGTGCAGGAGTATGACGTTAAGCGAGTGCTCAGAGCAATGAATCCCAGGAAAGCTGCAGGCCCCGATGGTGTGACGGGCAGAGTGCTGAGGGAATGTGCAGACCAATTATCTGAGGTCTTCACAAAAATCTTCAACCTGTCCCTTTTAAAATCCACCATCCCTCCCTGCCTGAAGTCCGCCATAATCATCCCACTGCCGAAAAAGCCTGTCATCAGCGGTCTTAACGACTACCGTCCGGTAGCACTCACACCGGTCATCACAAAGTGCTTCGAGAGACTGGTCCTGCAGCACATCAAAGCCAGCCTCCCACCCACCTTCGACCCATACCAGTTTGCCTACAGAGCAAATAGGTCTACAGGGGATGCCATCGACACTGCTCTTCACACTGCACTGACCCACCTTGAACACCAGGGGAGCTATGTGAGGATGCTCTTTCTCGACTTCAGCTCTGCCTTTAACACGGTCATCCCGAGCAGACTGGTCACCAAACTTTCCGACCTTGGATTTTCCCTAACCATCTGCAAATGGATCAAGGACTTCCTGACCAACCGCCCCCAGACAGTCAAAATAGGCCCTCACCTCTCCTCCACCATTACACTGAGCACCGGCTCACCACAGGGCTGTGTGTTGAGCCCCATCCTTTACTCCCTCTACACTCACGACTGCGCCCCCACCCATCCCACCAACACCATCATCAAGTTCGCGGATGACACGACTGTGGTTGGACTTATCTCAGAAGGAGATGAGACAGCCTATAGGGATGAAATCCAAAGGCTGGCAGCATGGTGTTCAGTGAACAATCTGGTCCTGAACTCCTCCAAAACAAAGGAACTTATAATTGACTTTAGAAAAACCAGTGGAGATTACGACCCACTCTACATCAATGGGGTCTGCGTGGAAAGGGTACCAGCTTTCAGGTTCCTGGGTACGCACATCGCAGAGGATCTCACCTGGTCTACCAACACCATCACCACAGTAAAGAAGGCACAGCAGAGACTCCACTTCCTGAGGATCCTCAGGAAAACCAACCTGCAGGAGAAGCTCATGTTGTCCTTCTATCGCTGCTCCATCGAGAGTGTGCTGGCATACTGTATAACCACATGGTATGCCAGCTGCTCAGAAAAGGACAGGAAGGCCCTTCAGAGGGTCATCACGACGGCCCAGAAAATCATCGGCTGCTCACTGCCCTCCCTGGAGCACCTGTTCAGCCTGCGCTGCCTCAGTAGAGCAGGCAAAATAATAAAAGATCCATCCCACCCCGGCCACCGTCTGTTTGTTCATCTGCCCTCTGGTCGACGTTTCAGGTCAATCAAATCCCGAACAAACAGACTTAAGAACAGTTTTTACCCCAGGGCCATACGAGAACTGAACACTACCTGTGCACTAGGCAACACCGTTAAAAAATCTTGTACTTAATTTAATTGTATTTATGTATTTATTTGTTTTTGCATTTATTGCATATATGTTTGTACGCACCGTCAGGATTGGCTGTTTTTTAATTTCGTTGTACTCGTTGCAATGACAATAAATGAATATTATTATTATTATTATTATTATTATTATTATTATTATTAAAGGAAAAGGAGGTGGGGTAGCATTGCTGGTTAGAGAGGAGATTAAAGCAGTGGAAAGGAAGGACATTAGCTTGGAGGATGTGGAATCGATATGGGTAGAGCTGCGAAACACTAAGGGGCAGAAAACGCTAGTGGGAGTTGTGTACAGGCCACCTAACAGCAGTAGTGAGGTTGGGGATGGCATCAAACAGGAAATTAGAAATGCGTGCACTAAAGGTGCAGCAGTTATAATGGGTGACTTCAATCTACATATAGATTGGGTGAACCAAATTGGCAGGGGTGCTGAGAAAGAGGATTTCTTGGAATGTTTGCGAGATGGTTTTCTAAACCAACATGTCGAGGAACCAACGAGAGAGCAGGCCATTCTAGACTGGGTATTGAGTAATGAGGAAGGGTTAGTTAGCAGTCTTGTTGTGCGAGGCCCCTTGGGCAAGAGTGATCATAATATGGTAGAGTTCTTCATTAGGATGGAGAATGGCAAAGTCAATTCAGAAACAAGTGTTCTGAACTTAAAGAAAGGTAACTTTGAGGGCATGAGACGTGAATTGTCCAAGATAGACTGGCAATTTATACTTAAAGGGTTGACGGTGGACATGCAATGGAAGGCATTTAAAGATTGCATGGATGAACTACAACAATTGTTCATCCCAGTTTGGCAAAAGAACAAACCAGGAAAGGTAGTGCATCCGTGGCTAACAAGGGAAATCAAGGATAGTATTAAAACAAAAGATGAAGCATATAAATTAGCCAGAAAAAGTATCATACCAGAGGACTGGGAGAAATTCAGAGTCTAGCAGAGGAGGACAAAGGGCTTAATTAGGAAAGGGAAGATAGATTATGAGAGAAAACTGGCAGGGAACATAAAAACTGACTGCAAAAGCTTTTATAGATATGTGAAGAGAAAAAGACTAGTTAAGACAAATGTAGGTCTCTTGCAGTCGGAAACAGGTGAATTGATCATAGGGAACAAGGAGATGGCAGACCAATTGAACAACTACTTTGGTTCTGTCTTCACTAGGGAAGACATAAACAGTCTGCCGGAAATAGCAGGGGACCGGGGGTCTAACGAGATGGAGGAACTGAAGGTAATCCAGGTTAGTCGGGAAGTGGTGTTAGGTAAATTAAATGGATTAAAGGCAGATAAATCCCCAGGGCCAGATAGGCTGCATCCCAGAGTGCTTAAGGAAGTAGCCTCAGAAATAGTGGATGCATTAGTGATAATTTTTCAAAACTCTTTAGATTCTGGAGTAGTTCCTGAGGATTGGAGGGTAGCTAATGTAACCCCACTTTTTAAAAAGGGAGGGAGAGAGAAAACGGGGAATTATAGACCAGTTAGCCTAACGTCGGTAGTGGGGAAAATGCTAGAGTCCGTTATTAAAGATGTGATAGCATCACATTTGGAAAGTGGTGAAATCATCGGACAAAGTCAGCATGGATTTATGAAAGGCAAATCATGCCTGACGAATCTTATAGAATTTTTCGAGGATGTAACTAGTAGAGTGGATAAGGGAGAACCAGTCGATGTGTTATATCTGGACTTTCAGAAGGCCTTCGACAAGGTCCCACATAGGAGATTGGGGTACAAACTTAAAGCACACGGTATTGGGGGTTCAGTGTTGAGGTGGATAGAGAATTGGTTGGCGGACAGGAAGCAAAGAGTAGGAATAAACGGGTCCTTTTCGGAATGGCAGGCAGCTGGGTGGCAGTGTTAGCTGCGAGGAGGATGCTAGGAGGCTGCAGAGTGACTTGGATAGATTAGGCGAGTGGGCAAATGCATGGCAGATGCAATATAATGTGGATAAATGTGAGGTTATCCACTTTGGCGGCAAGAACAGGAAAGCAGAGTATTACCTGAATGGTGACCGATTGGGAGAAGGGGAGATGCAACGTGACCTGGCTGTCATGGTGCACCAGTCATTGAAAGCAAGCATGCAGGTGCAGCAGGCAGTGAAGAAAGCGAATGGTATGTGGCATTCATAGCAAGAGGATTTGAGTGTAGGAGCAGGGAGGTTCTGCTGTAGTTGTACAGGGCCTTGGTGAGACCGCACCTGGAGTATTGTGTACAGTTTTGGTCTCCTAATCTGAGGAAAGACATTCTAGCCTTAGAGGGAGTACAGAGAAGGTTCACCAGATTGATCCCTGGGATGGCAGGACTTTCTTATGAAGAAAGACTGGATAGACTAGGCTTATACTCGCTGGAATTTAGAAGACTGAGGGGGGATCTTATTGAAACATAAAAAATTCTTAAGGGGTTGGAGAGGCTAGATGCGGGAAGATTGTTCCCGATGTTGGGGAAGTCCAGAACCAGGGGTCACAGCTTAAGGATAAGGGGGAAGTCTTTTAGGACCCAGATGAGAAAACATTTCTTCACACAGAGAGTGGTGAGTCTGTGGAATTCTCTGCCACAGAAGGTAGTTGAGGCCAATTCATTGGCTATATTTAAGAGGGAGTTCGATGTGGACCTTGTGGCTAAAGGGATCAGGGGGTATGGAGAGAAGGCAGGTACAGGTTACTGAGCTGGATGATCAGCCATGATCATATTGAATGGCGGTGCAGGCTCGAAGGGCCGAATGGCCTACTCCTGCACCTATTTTCTATGTTTCTATGTTTCTATGGCTTCTTCAGTTTAATCCATTCTCTGCTTCCTGCAGCTGGCTGCTGCAGTAAATGGCACTGGAAAGAAATGGATTGGATCCTTTGCTTCAGGCAAGTGACAGGGCTTTGCTAATTTGCAAATGGGGAGTGTCTGGTAGTTAAAGTAAATGTTTTCCCAGTGTTGCACATTATGCAAAATGTTGAACATCTTTACCCATCTCAGTGAAGTGCACACCGTACAGCAGCAGCCTTTAATGCAGTGAGACATCCCAGATAACGTACCTTCCCTTTCACGTGAATTAAACACGTTTATGGACTATTCTTTACAAATGGCGCTCTGTCCTGTGGATGTACAAGTGTCCATGCTTCACATAATCCTCCTCCCACACCTTCCCTCGACCAACTTGACCCCTCATGTCTGGCCTAGCTAAATGCTTCTACGTTTTTACACGAGATTCTCCTTCAACAATAAATCCCACATAATAAAATACAACTATAATATTTCATAAGATAAATAAAAGTTATAGTTAGCATATTAGATTGAATGCCCATCACATTTTAGAATATCAGCTGTTTAACCATATTTGAAATGGATCCAAGTATAAAATCATAATCATAATAGTGCTTTATTAGCCAAGTATGTTTTGCAACATACGAGGAATTTGATTTGCCATACAGTCATAGCATTGAGTACTTATGCCCTGGGTTGGTGAGAAACATTCTGACAAATTCCACCAGGGCCGGGTCGTGAGCTGTTTCCTGGGATCTGGCTGGATTTCAGTCACGCCCATACAAATCTAACCCTTATACAATCACGTACAGTAAAACCAATGCTTTGCTGTAAAACATAATTCCATTTATGGAGCACCATTCATGGTCACAGGATCCACCAAACTGTTTTAAACCAACAGAAAGCCTCAAGATAATCTATTTTAATGACAGATTTTGAGAGATATACGTTGCCCAGGTGCTTATTCAAAGTGGCCACAAAGATCACCCCCAGCATCGACTTTACTGATCAGAATGACCCGTATAGCACCACACCGAATGCATTTGAGTAGATTCTGTCCCTAACTCTCTGGAAGGGACATTGGGCTTCAACACACAACCGTTTAAGTCACAAGGACAGGTTTTATTCATTGTAGGCAGCATCTTTGACCTGAACCAAAAGCACTGTACAGTACTGGAAGCACAAAATGCATCCAATGCACCAGCTAAACATTGTGTAAAAAAATCAAACATGGGGTAGCATCTGGTTGAAAAGATGGCTTGTCCAGTCCCTTTCATTAACTATTCTGCAAATCCAGCACTTTATATTTCAGTCACCACAAAAAAAAGTATTTTTGACAAATAATGTAGTTAACATTTCGTAACGTTCTAGTGAGGTTTCTAATTATAGATTCTTACCGACACTGAAGGTTTTCACGGGACGTGGGTCCTGCCAGTCAGCTGCTCATGTGTGGCGGTTACTGAATGAGTTTCTGTTGGTGATTATGAACTAAGTGTCCCGTCCTGTGACACCCTGAGAGATAATGATTTCAGCATTACAATTCAGGATGGGTCTTTGTTTTTATAGAGCAATCACAAGAGTTACTCAGCTGGTAAAACTAGTTTCCAAATATCATGTTGTAGACACATTCCATGCAGCTATAGTTTAACTACTGCTAGGCAACGTTGCTTTTACTTCTGGCATCCAACATAATTTAAAAAAAATTAAAAGTAGTGAAATGGCAATAAAGACGTACAGTACCCAGCATCTACCGTAGATTATAATCCAAGGCGTATGACAAGCTGTGATGGGTTCTAGGAAGGAACTGCAGATGCTGGTTTAAACTGAAGATTTCCCCGACTGAGACTCTAAAGAAGGGTCTCGACCCGAAACGTCAAATATTCCTTTCCTCCAGAGATGCTGTCTGACCCGCTGAGTTACTCCAGCATTTTGTGCCTGAGCAACGATGTATGTTTGAGGTGTCGTCACTGCTGTAATGCAAAGTGAATGATTTGCTTCAGAACTTGGCCATGAAATAAGGGCGTTGGTTGAAATCCACAGATTATAATCACAAAATCTAATTTGCAAATAGGGAGTTTGCTCCAGCATCTGTAGTCCCCCATGTCTCTGTAATCATGTAGCTCACCAGAAGTTACAGTGAACAGTGGAGGATGGGACAAGATTTAACAGAACTGAGAGAGGATTCGATGCAGTACCCAGTGAGTCATCACCTGCCATTTGTTCCACCATTGTGTTTAGCAAATAAACTCCAAAACATTCTTTGCAGGAGTGCTCAGTGGAAGCAATTGTAGAGCTCTAGAGATGAAGTACTGATTGAGAATGATCAGCCATGATCACATTGAATGGTGGTGCTGGCTCGAAAGGCCGAATGGCCTCCTCCTGCACCTATTGTCTATTGTTTAAATAATAGGTGGAGGAGAGCGTGTTATTTGTTTCAAAGAGGTGGGCAGATTGGGGCAATGTCCTTCAGTGGTGTGTAATTTTATAGACCATCTTGGAGCCTAACTAGCCTGACCTCACTACAAGAGAGGATGTAAATGGTTGGCGTTACAACTGCTGCCTGGTTCTGGGATTTGCTCATTATTGCAGCTGCTGCAGGAAGTGTACAAGGATGGAGTGACATAAGGATTGAACAGCACCCTTGCAGCTAAGGGCATGGTCTTCCTGAGGTGAATTCCAATGACCACCAGGATTGAAGTGAACTTGGGAGGATATCTTTTGTTTAATAATCGTGGTAAATTTGTTAACGATTTTACTCATACAACATAGAAGAGTACAGCACAAGAATAGACCTATTGGTTAACAATATCTGTGCTGAACATGATGCCAAAACCAACTCTCATCTGCCTGCATATAATCCATGCCCTCCATAATCCATGCCCTCCATAATCCATGCCCTCCATTTGTAAGATTTGAGAAGTTTTCCCTCATTGAAAAGCAACGCAATACCAAAGAGCTGCAGTTTGGACATTTTAAACGGGAGACTGGGGCTGATAGCGGAGAAAGGCTGCGGTCAGATTAACAAAGGATGTCACAATCTGTGGGTCCTAAAATGGCCGCAGGACCTCGTGACCAGCCACAAAAAGGTAAAAACCTTACATCCCAGTCTCGAGGTTTTCTGCAAAGCCATGGCCAGAACAAAGGATGGGTATTGGCCATGCAGAAACCTACGAAACCAGGTCGGAGTCCAGACACTGGGGCGCTGACATCAGCATACTCACAATGCCCCAAACCGACCTAAATAGTTCATCTCAGTGAGAGGGCACATAGCCCATAGAAAACTACCTGGTAGGTGATGGGAAACCAGTTAACACCCATCACCTCACAATGAAATCCCAATTTACACCTTCTGGCCATCCCCGGTATCCCCGAACATAAGCGCAGATCAGAAGAAAACCTCATACATATCTTTTTGAACAAAGGGATTCCAAGATCTGGCGGGAGATAGGACGGGTCAGAAACAGTATAACTGGGCACTACTTTTGGGTTTTAAACTCAAGAAGAAATACTGGAAGAAGAAGCTGAAGCTAGAAGAAAACCTGCAAGAAACGCAAGCAGGCAAGAAGACGGACAGGAGGCAAGAAGCGCAGAGAAAACCGGGTTCGAAGTCTGAAGTCAAGAAGAAAGTCGGAAAGAAGAACGGATGCGAGAGAGAGGAACAGGCACGCAACTCGAAAAGAAATACTGCAAAACCGAACAGCCAGTAACCCCAGTAATAACCCCATGGTGAGCATGCACTTCAAATCCTACATATCCTGGACATAGTTTAGTGTAGAGAGGAGGGTGGTTGTGAATAAACGTTGGGTGTGTATTAAAAATAGGGTTTGGTCAAGGTTGCGATGCGTCGTGCGTTCCCCATCTGACAGTCGTGTATGTGTCTTGCAGAACTGTGTTTAAGAATTCATAAGTAAAAGGGTATTCGTGTATACGTTTTGTGTAACTGTGTGTGTTTCAAGGATTCAGCGAAGAAGGTATTCGGATATATGTCTCGTGGAACTGTGTGCTTTTAAGTTTTCAGCGAAAAGGGTATTCGGGTATATGTCTTGTGAACTGTGCGTTTTGTGATTAATAAATAAAAGATATTCATGTATTCGGTATGTGTATTATAGATATGTCTTATCGAACTGTATAATAAGTATTTATGGACAATAGTCCCAAGTGCTGAATAAAAGCCCTTTTCATTTAAACCCTGGTTTTAAAATCTGGTCTGGTTGAATTTTTTCTGCACTATAAGAGCTCCTGCACCTAAGCCCAGTGTCTAGAACCGTAAGGGGTGAGTGGGTCGAACCACTCACGGGGAACCAGTGTGCACGGCCTGGTCAAGGGATCAGAGCAAGGCACGGGGACCTTAGGTCGGGCGAAAGCTCGGCGCAGAAACCCCTTACAGATAATGGCGACCACGAAGGGACACTGGCAGCAGGATGATAGTGTACCAGAAAAGGATTTTAAACCTAGGGACATAATGGATGAGCGCATTGCGGACTATGTTTTTAGTAAGGTGAATATCACCAAACAATGGATGTGTGCGTTACTAGATAACAAGCGCCCACTGGATGCAGCAATCCGGTGGACGGCCAGTACAGCCCATAAGAAATCTGTAGAGAAGGCGGTCTGGCTGACCTGCTATAAAAAGCAGGTCCAGCTTTTGGACCGTGTGGTTGTGGCACAGGCAGCCCAGATCAGGGACCTTCAGGAGGAGGTAGAGGAGAAGGCTGCGGGTGGGAACCAGCTGATTGAGGCTCTGGACTCTTTAAACAAAGAGCGCCGGGTCGTGACCAACCGCCACGAAGCTAGGGTAGAACTCATGGAATGTCAGGCTACTGAGGCTATGCTCAGTGAGGGCAGGCTCCGGGAGCAGTGCGCTTCCCTGAGCCACCAGCTGGAGACCCAGGAAGAAAACCTCAAGGGGGTTAGGGCAGCCTACAAAATGATTTTAGAGGACAGGTCGGAAGGGGCTGACCACGGGGCATGCCTGCAGGAGATAGAGGGTCTGCGGAGTGCTTTAAATAAAGCAAGCGGGCTGGTTTGTTTAATGAACCCCTCAGCGGGCCAGTCACTAGCGGGTGTGAAGGTCCCGGTTCCGATCCTTAGAAAGACCATGGTGGTTTCAGCCCCCAAACTCCGCGATCCCCCTAGCTACGAGGCATACTGGGAAAGGGGTAGTGTAGGGGAGAGAGAGAGAGAGGAGCTCCCGGTAGAATACTCGGCACCGGCACCCATGTGCCCGGTCCTGGAAACCAGACGGGGACCCCCCCTGGACAATGGGGACACAGGACCCATTCAGAGCGAGATCGTGGTGCCCCACAACTCCCAGCATTTAAGAGCCATGATCGGGCATGTTACAAAATTGTCCGGATCAGGGGACCCCTCAATACATTTCAGGGAGATCGAGCAAACCGCCGCAATCAACGGTTGCGACGAGGGAGAACGGGCAAAATTGTTGCTGTTCTCCCTAGACAGCTCGATCCTCCAATGCCTCTCAGATGAGAGTAAAAGAGGGACCAGGACCTACGATCTCCTGCGGGACGAGGTCCTGGAAGTCTTGGGGGTGGGGGATGAGGGTCCTTTTGCCCGATTAGGGAAGACCCTCCAGATGGAGGGAGAACCCCCAAGAGTTTTTGCGGCGCGTCTATGGACGGTATATCAGAGTAGTTGCCCGCACGTCCCCGCGCGGGATGACCTGGCCGGGAATGGGAGAGCCCAGTGGCTCCGATGTTTGGTATCAAACAGCCTGGCGGCCGTCAGGGAACAGGCGAAAGCCTGGTTTGATCCCACAAATAGCACGGAGGAGGCGGTTTTGGACCGTCTCACGGTTGGGTATAGGAATACCCGGAGTACGACCACCCGGTTAGTAAAAGGGAAGGTGCACGTAGCGGAGGCTACTGCACCGGCCCAAAAGGGGTGGCGACAGGAGGGTAACCCTACCGCACAGTCCAAGTGTTTTAAGTGCGGTAAGGTGGGGCACTGGCGAAAGGATTGCAGGGTCCACATTAAGGGGGATAGGGTTGGCACCACCCAGCGAGCCGATGTCCCAGTTAAGCCCGAGATCATCGAGACAATGATCGAGGTGATGCGGTCCCTCATGACAGCACAGGGGAAGGTGGCAGTCGCTACCGGCTCCCAGGGTACGGGAGGGACACTGGAGATTCCCCAATGACATCAGCCCGCACAGCCCGCCTATCTGTGTCCTCTCCGCTACGATGCGTGGAAGAGGCCGCTTGTGGAGATGGTAGTGGAGAAGCAAAGGGGCAATTATCTGTTGGACACGGGGGCTTCATGCACCGTGGTCCACACAGAGGAACCCTTTGACTCTCCCCTGTCCACAGGGGTCCCTTTCGCACTGGCGGGGTTCACAGGGAAGGAACAGGCTGGCGCGCGTTCCATCCCGCTGTCCGTTCATTTGGGGACACTCCGCACCACATGGGAGTGTATCCTAATGAAGTGGACAGAAGGGGGTGGAAAGGGAATCATTGGTTCCGATTTTCTAGTAAGCCATGGGATCCTTATGGACTTACGGAACCACTGCCTTTGGGTGGACAAGGGCGGTAAAGGGGAGATAATAGTGATTAGGGGAAAGGAGGGGAAAGGGACTCTGTGCACCATGAAGCCGCCCGAGGGTTACGATCTCGAGCGCATGGTGGCAGAGGTCCCGGCCGAATTACAAGAGTGTGTGGGAAGCAACCTGAACGCGTTTGCGACCCACAAACACGAGTGTGGTAGGGTAGTGGGGTTGGAGGTCAGCATAGACGGGGACCCCATGATCAGACCCCAGAAGCAGTACAATTTCCCCAAGGAGGCAGAACCCGATCTGGAGATAGCCATATCTTCACTGGTGCAGCAGGGCGTACTGAGGCCTATAGCCACACACGTAAACTCTCCATTGTGGCCGGTTAGGAAACCGGATAACTCATGGAGGGCTACGGTGGACTACCGGGTCCTCAACAGTAACATCCCCGCCTGCGCACCCACGGTGGCAGCAGTTGCCGACCTCATCGGAAGTATCCCAGCATCCGCGACCACGTTCACGGTGCTGGATATTTCCAATGGGTTTTGGTCCATTCCGCTGCGGCGGGAGGACCAGTACAAGTTTGCCTTTACTTTTAAAGGGCAACAGTATACCTGGAACTGCTTGCCACAGGGTTTCCACAACAGCCCCAGCATTTTTCATCAGTGTATGGCGGATAGCCTGAGAGAGTTTAGCCAGCGCCACCAGGTCGTGCAGTATGTGGATGACCTCCTTTTGTTCACAGACACAAAGGAGGAGCACGGTCCACTGCTGACCAAGTTGTTGGAGCTGATGGCTAGGAAGGGTTTTAAAATAAATCCGAAAAAGGCACGGATCGGTCTGCCAGAAGTAAAATTCTTGGGTCTGACCATCCGTGCCGGGGAAAGAGCCATAGATCAGGCTAGGAGGGAGTCAGTGCAGGAGTTGCCGATTCCCTATACAGTAACGGGTGTGAGGTCTTTCCTGGGACTAACCGGGTATTGCAGAGACTTCATCGAGGACTACGCGGCCACCGCAGCCCCGCTACTCCGACTCCTACACAAGGGAGTGGAGTGGGCTTGGGATGAGGGTTGCCAGGCCGCGTTCGAGAAGTTAAAAGGAGATCTGCAAACCGCACCAGCCTTAGGAGCCGTAGATGGGGAGAAAGGGTTTTCTCTGGAAGTGGCAGCCAGTGGGGACAGCCTGAGTGCCGTGCTGCTGCAGGAACGGCACGGTAGGCTGCGACCAGTGATGTACTCCTCCAGGGTGCTCACCGATGTGGAGAGGAGTTTCTCCAATTGCGAGAGGCACCTTTTAGCCACGCATTGGGCTGTGAAGAGGGCTTTAATCTTCACAGGTACCTCTCCAATCACTCTCCTCACCCATCACACACCCACCCAGATGCTTCTGGATGGAAGGATCAAGGATGGGACTGTCAGCAGCGCCCGCATCGCGCGCTGGACCCTCCTCCTGTCACAGATGAATCTGAGAATTGAAGGTCTGTGCGAGCCCAAGCTCGCGGCAAATTTAATATATCCCGGAACGGCCCATCGGTGTTCCGTGGAGGGGGTCTGGGACGTCGACATAGGTTTACGGGCTGGGATCCATCCCACAGGCCGGGAGATCTATGTGGACGGCTCCAGCACGGTGTCAGCTGGCGAACGACTCACGGGATGTGGAGTTTATGACCCCAAGGCAGGCATTGCCTTGGCAATTAAGCTCCCCAGTCTCATGAGCGCGCAGCAGGCTGAGCTGTCCGCGGTGGCGTACGTAATTACCCACCCAGAGAGGTTCCCAACCCCGTACACGATCTGCTCGGACAGTATGTTCACATGCAATTCGTGTACAGAGTACCTGGCCATCTGGTCCCGTCGCGGATACACTTCCTCAGACGGGAGGCCTTTAACTGTCAAACCCCTGCTAGAGCAGATTTTAGCAGCAGTAGGGGAGAAAAGGGAGGTTTACATCCATAAGGTGAAGGCTCATTCCGCTACAGAGCCCCGGTGGGAGGGCAACAAGCAGGCGGACGTCCTGGCCAAGGAGGGCGCCCGCAGTGGCATTTTTTGGGACCCCTATGGGCACAGGCAGATAGCAGTGATCCAGGGTAAGGAGGGTAACGTCGGGACCCCAAAGGTCACATTACCTCTGGACCTGAGGACCGTCCAAACTCAGGATCCTGTTTTAAAAGCCGTCCTCAGAGCAGTTAGCGAGGGCAAGCAGGTAGAGGGTCTCTACGGTAAGGAGACCCTCTCTGTAAAAGAAGGCATGCTCTTCCATGCCGAACAGTGGGTTGTGCCACAGCAGCACAGGAGGGAGTTCCTCCAGCTGGCACATGAGGGTCCAGGGGCAGGGCACCCCGGACCGGAGGTTACTTGGCAGCGGGTAGAGCAGGCGGGATGGTGGCCGGGGCTTAGGGACGAGGTCCGTGAGTTCTGTGCCAGCTGCCTCGTCTGTGCTGCCAATAACCCAGACCCCCAGAAAAGGAAAGTGCCCATGGGACACGTCAGGAGGGTGGAGGGACCATGGCAGTCGATCCAGATCGACTACATCGGGCCCTTGCCCACCACCCAAGGAGGTTATAAGTACTGCCTCGTCCTCGTTGACGTGTTCACTAAGTGGGTGGAGGCTTTCCCCTGCAAGGCAGCTACGGCATTGGGTACTGCCAAGATCCTGGTCCGGGAGGTGTTCTCACGGTGGGGGCTCCCTCGTTTTGTGGAGTCCGACCAAGGGAGTCATTTCACAGGGCAGGTAATGCAGAACACCCTCATGCTCCTGGGCATTGAGGGGAAGTGGCACGTAGCCCACAATCCCCAGTCATCAGGGATTGTGGAGCGTATGAACAGGACCCTGAAGGAAAGGCTGAGGAAGGAGGCTACGGGCTCGCCCCAAAAATGGGCGGAGGTCCTGCCCCTAGTCCTCATGGGGATCAGGGCCAGCCAGTCTAAGAGCACGGGGTATTCCCCGTACGAGCTGATGACTGGCAGGGTTATGCGCACTCCCACTCATGTTCTGGCCCCAGTGCTCACGGAGGGTCAGCTCGAAGAGGTTAAGAGGGACAGGTTTGTCCAGAACCTCTTCGAGCATCTAAAACAGGTCCACGGGCAGGCGGCTGGGAACATGGGTAGGCAGCACCTGGGTAACAAGCTGTTGCTGGAGCCGCGCAAGCTGCAGGAGTGGGAGGTAGGAGAACTAGTGATGGTTCGGAACTACGCTAGGGTAGGTAGTTTCGAACCACTCTACACGGGGCCCTACAGCATTGTAGATAAAGCCAGCCCCATGGTTTACGCCGTGAAGATGCCCCGGCGGAGTAAGTGGTTCCATGTCAACCAATGTAAATTGTACAGACCAGGGGCACAGGGGTCAACCACAGGGGCCAGCCCTGTGAGTGGGGACTCAGAGCCAAGAATGAGGCAGGCCACGCAGACAGGTAAGGCTGCCTGCGTGAGGGGGGAGGACATTCTCCAGGAATGGAGGGTCTCCCGTTTTGGGTGGGATTCAGGTGAGGAAGAGCCTGATCAGCTCGACCAGGGGCTGGATCCCATTACAGAGGAAGAGGAGTCGGAGGGGGACGACAGTAACGTCCCCGACTCATGCACCAGGAAGGCGGGGGTAGCGAGCGAAGGCTCACCACCTGTAGGTACAGGTAGAGTGAGACCGGATGCCGCGGGTATACCCAGCACCAAGGGGGCAGAGCTGGATGAGGAAGGGCCAGGGTCGGCAGCTGCGGGGGGTACCCGAGCTGCGGCACGGCAGGAACCGGTCCTCAGCCAGGCTGTCCAGGGGGCAGTGCCTAAGGTGATCCTCCGTAGATCCAGCAGGAAACCCCAACTTAGAAAGTTTTGGCCAGAGGTCGATCACGCCCCGAGGGAAGGGAGCCAAGTAGGGAGGAGGGAGCTTACGTTTCAGCGGAGGTTTAGCCCCCGACAGGCAGCGACAGGCTGCGGTGGATCAAAGGTGGGAGACAGCGTGGTGCAGCCGCAGGAGAAGAACCGCTGCAGCCCTGACAGGGATTAGCGGAGCCGCCCTGGGAAGGCGGCACTGTATTATATTTTAGATAATATAAGAATAGGTATTTTAGATAAGGATAAGCTATTTTAGATAAGTTTTGTGGGGATAGTTAGCGTTTAAATAAAGATGATGCGTCCAGGATGTGTGGGTGTGGGGTGCAGGCTGGGGGTCAAGAGACCCGCCCGCAGAGGCGTTTAACAAAGCCAAGCGCTCCCCAAGAGGCTGGCTATACCATTCTCCTTTATCTGTTTTCTGGAGTGGAAGGAGGCACTCGTGTGGTGGATCTTTGCCACGGCGATCGGATGTGGGTGGACCTATCGGGGCCACACCAAGGACATCATCGTCTACGGCTGCTCCGGGGACACGGCTCCCATCACGACCGATGGGACTGGAAGGAGAGAAGCGGAGGAGACCGCAGTTTACTTCCATGAAGGCCGGTGGCCGGGGTGGCTGGGATCGAACTCTTCAGAGTATTCCAGCGCCCCAGGTTTTGCTTATCGGGACGCTTCATTATTGTGCCCGAGGATCAAGATCATCGCCCAAAAGATCAGCGCCACCGTTGGCAAAAGGATCTGCCTGGTATGCACGGGGAAGGTCCCCGCGAGCAGGCGGTGGTGGCTGAGGAAAACGAGCAGGACAATGGCCAACTCCACTGTTGAGTGGGAGAGACTCAACAACAACACTCACAGAACTATTTCTGGGACTACAGAACAGTTGAGTGTGTGTTGGGACAAATGGTGGGAACCGGATGAGGGGATTTATATGTGTATGTGGGGTTCAAGGTATCGCTGCCCCACGGGCAACAGCATATTTTTCCAGAGACAGTGGCAGGATGACGGTAAGGGGATGAGGTGGGAAGTTAGCTCGCGGGCTTGTGGGGTCCCCCTTTCCCCGATCCCGGTAAACGCCACTGAACTCATCACCAGACCACGCATGACACCTCCCACAGTTCCACTGGCAGTAGCACAGGAGGGTGATTGCCCACAAACCACTAAGGGGCCCGGGAATGGCCTGGTACTGATACCGACTGACCAGGTATTGTACCAGGGGGTGCACTACGCGGTAGCCTCGGTGATCTTAAACCTCACCGAGGTGCGGTTGCCGGGGTGGTGCCCCAGGGAAACTGAAAAACTGTACCAGGTGCTACTAGCCAACATGTTCCGGCAATTTTACGAGTTCGACCTTGCCAGTGTGGACAAGGAGAGCTTGTATAGCCAAGAGCCGGAGGACTGGAGTCAGACGGGGAGGCATAGGAGGGGTGTAGTAAATGATGTATTTACAGGCTTTAACACCGGGACATCTGTGGTCAACGCTCTAGATACCGTGGAGCTGCAGACCCAGATTAACAGGTTAAAGGCGCAGTTAAAAGACATCCTCACAGATGAGAACAAGGTCGTGGGGTCCGAGCTACATGAGGACCAGGCAATGACACTACACCTGCGCGAGATAATTGCCGAGCTGGAAAGGCATGCCGGCACGGTGAACGCACTGATCAGGGAAGATCGGAACGCGTCCGATCAGGCAGCGCAAAATGAGGTGTGTATACTGTACGGGGCATGGTTGCTGGGCGAGGGCCGCAGCAACCTCGAGGACCTAAAGGGAGGATTGGTCCCGTCCTGGATCAGTAACAAGCACCTACAGGCGCTGCTACCCTTTCAGAACGCGCTCACCCC
This sequence comes from Rhinoraja longicauda, assembly GCF_053455715.1. Lineage (NCBI taxonomy): Eukaryota > Metazoa > Chordata > Chondrichthyes > Rajiformes > Arhynchobatidae > Rhinoraja > Rhinoraja longicauda. The sequence goes on along the minus strand of NC_135984.1, from coordinate 482,383 downwards.
GTGCCAGCTCAGGTTAGCATCGGAGGCATACCCTGTTCCCGTAGATTGTGGCCAGTCAAACCACACAGTCATGGGAATAGTGGTGCGGATGCCAGTGTTGGGCAAGACGACAAGGCCCGCACCAGTGTACAGGGTGGAGAACATTGGAGTCATTCAGGGGGGAGCCCATATTCGCTATGCAGCGGTCCCATCGCACGTCATCCGCTGGGAGCAGTCGATGACGGGCACTGACCTCTCGGGGTGTCGGAGCCGGGGAGCACATATCATATTGTGTCCTCAGCACTTGAATGCTTTTTCAGAACAGCAATGCGGGTTCAGGACTGCTGGCGCGAAGCCTATGAATTGTACCATGGAGGCAATGGCAGAGAGCCATGTGCCCCCACAGGTGGCATACATAGGGGGTGGTACCTATTGTGTTACCACGGCAGCGCAGTACTATCGACACGGACAGCACGGTTCGTGTCCGGTAAGAGACAGCAGCTTCTGTTTTAAACCCAGGGCAGAGGTTCAAGTGGCACAGCAGCGAATTGTCCCCATTCCTGAACCCTCCACGGTTCACCTAACTGTACAGGAAAACTTCACTGACCTGCAGCGATTTGTAGCGCATTTCGGGTACGCCATTCCCCCTCTTCCCGAACATCTCACAACCCTGTTAAAGGCAGTCGCCGTGTCGCAAAGACATTTTTACACCCTGGAGCAAAAGACCGTAGAGATAGGGTCCGAAATATTGGACATCGTGATCCCACCATGGTGGGACCTGTTCACCAATATCGAGGTCCCGTCTTGGGTTAGGATAGCGTCACACGCATTAGTTGTGATACAAGCGGGTATAGTCTTATATTTGATATGCGTAAAATGTAAAAGAGGGCAGCACCTCAATAACCGAGTACATCAAGGGGAATGGAAAGACCGTTACGTGCGGGTGGGCGAGCAGGACCCAGCCGCAAGCTGCTAGGAGGACGTGCCCCCCCCTCCGCACCGAGTAGACTGTGATTTATATTGTCCCCTTTTAAAAATTTGTATAAACTAGGTTTTTGTATTCGAATTTGTGAAGGAATGTAAAAAAAAAATGTATCGTTTTACTGTTGTATTGTTTTCATGTCCTACATTGCAGCTGACACCAGTAGGAGGATGGCGGAGGCATCGGCCTGGGACAAGGTGTAGGTGTATATGTCCGATATGAAAATGTACATGTAATATAGTTTTGCCCGGGACACGGGCAGTAAAGATCAGCCTAAGAGATGGGGACTGTACGTTCGCAATGAAACACTAGTTTAGTTAAAACCTCAGGGGTCTGGATATGGAGAATCGGGAAAACATTGCTCAACCACTTTATTTAATTGATTCAATAAGCTGGGGTTATGCAAATCAACAGGAGGGACTGTAAGATTTGAGAAGTTTTCCCTCATTGAAAAGCAACGCAATACCAAAGAGCTGCAGTTTGGACATTTTAAACGGGAGACTGGGGCTGATAGCGGAGAAAGGCTGCGGTCAGATTAACAAAGGATGTCACAATCTGTGGGTCCTAAAATGGCCGCAGGACCTCGTGACCAGCCACAAAAAGGTAAAAACCTTACATCCCAGTCTCGAGGTTTTCTGCAAAGCCATGGCCAGAACAAAGGATGGGTATTGGCCATGCAGAAACCTACGAAACCAGGTCGGAGTCCAGACACTGGGGCGCTGACATCAGCATACTCACAATGCCCCAAACCGACCTAAATAGTTCATCTCAGTGAGAGGGCACATAGCCCATAGAAAACTACCTGGTAGGTGATGGGAAACCAGTTAACACCCATCACCTCACAATGAAATCCCAATTTACACCTTCTGGCCATCCCCGGTATCCCCGAACATAAGCGCAGATCAGAAGAAAACCTCATACATATCTTTTTGAACAAAGGGATTCCAAGATCTGGCGGGAGATAGGACGGGTCAGAAACAGTATAACTGGGCACTACTTTTGGGTTTTAAACTCAAGAAGAAATACTGGAAGAAGAAGCTGAAGCTAGAAGAAAACCTGCAAGAAACGCAAGCAGGCAAGAAGACGGACAGGAGGCAAGAAGCGCAGAGAAAACCGGGTTCGAAGTCTGAAGTCAAGAAGAAAGTCGGAAAGAAGAACGGATGCGAGAGAGAGGAACAGGCACGCAACTCGAAAAGAAATACTGCAAAACCGAACAGCCAGTAACCCCAGTAATAACCCCATGGTGAGCATGCACTTCAAATCCTACATATCCTGGACATAGTTTAGTGTAGAGAGGAGGGTGGTTGTGAATAAACGTTGGGTGTGTATTAAAAATAGGGTTTGGTCAAGGTTGCGATGCGTCGTGCGTTCCCCATCTGACAGTCGTGTATGTGTCTTGCAGAACTGTGTTTAAGAATTCATAAGTAAAAGGGTATTCGTGTATACGTTTTGTGTAACTGTGTGTGTTTCAAGGATTCAGCGAAGAAGGTATTCGGATATATGTCTCGTGGAACTGTGTGCTTTTAAGTTTTCAGCGAAAAGGGTATTCGGGTATATGTCTTGTGAACTGTGCGTTTTGTGATTAATAAATAAAAGATATTCATGTATTCGGTATGTGTATTATAGATATGTCTTATCGAACTGTATAATAAGTATTTATGGACAATAGTCCCAAGTGCTGAATAAAAGCCTTTTTCATTTAAACCCTGGTTTTAAAATCTGGTCTGGTTGAATTTTTTTCTGCACTATAAGAGCTCCTGCATCTAAGCCCAGTGTCTAGAACCGTAAGGGGTGAGTGGGTCGAACCACTCACGGGGAACCAGTGTGCACGGCCTGGTCAAGGGATCAGAGCAAGGCACGGGGACCTTAGGTCGGGCGAAAGCTCGGCGCAGAAACCCCTTACACATTACTTGCATATACACATGGCTATCCCAAATCCTTCAATGTCACTGTTGTATCTGCCTCAACCACCACCCTCAGCAGAACGTTCCAGGCACCCACCACCCTCTGTGTAAAAACACTGTGACCTGTAGCGCGCTACTGGGGGTGATGATGGAGGCAGATATGTTAGTGACATTTAGGACCTTTGGATAGGGACATGGATATCGAGGGAATGGAGGGATATGGGTTATGTGCAGGTAGATAAGCGATGGTCTTGGCTTCATGTTTGACACAGACATTGTGGGCCGAAGGGCCTGTTCTTGTGCCGTGCTGTTCTACGCTCCTCAAGAGAAAGTATTGAAGAAGTCCCGATATCACTTTCTTTTTTTCACTAGTTAGAACAAAATTGCAGATTGTCTGTTTATCTTTGCGATGTGGGAGAAAACTGGAGCATCCCTAGGAAACCCACACGGTCACAGGGAGAACATGCAAACTCCACACAGACGGCACCGAAGGTCAGGACTAAACACGGGCCTCTCACGCTGTAAGGCAGCTACTCCACCACTACGCCACAGTGCCACATTTCCATCTATGCGATCAACATAATTATTTGCATTTATCATAATAATGTTATTAGTAATTACCATCAATATAATTAGAGTATGGTAGAGGGAGCAGTGACAGAGAGAGATCCCTTCTATGTTTCCAGTGAAGAATGTCTGCTCTTGGATATTGGAAAGTGCAGCTCATCTTAAGCGAGGTTGACAACAGACTCCACAAATGGCAAAGAAAATGAACTGAAAACCAAAGCTATCTGAATCCCTGTGGGACAATATGATCTTTACCATCAGGAAAGATTGAAGCATCTAATCTCCTTCTCATGGCTATACTTAGCTTTGATAGATTATAATGGTGATGGATGTGATGTTGTGCTGAGGCTGTAGTTGTAAGAGTTACTTAAACGGAAGACAGACAAATTTACTATTGTCGGGAAAGTTCCCCTCTCGGACAATGTCCATCCTGTTCTGGAGGTTTGTCAACCATTCTCTCAGTACCTGGTCAGACACTGGAATAACATAGATAGCAGAGCAATCAGAGGATGAATACAACTTCAGTGTTAAACTTCATCCACCTCAAATTGCACATTTAGTATTCTTGTTCAGTTATAGGTTATTCATCGTGGACTGTTCAGCCCCACGCTGTGCCTTGCTTGTTCTCAGCATGGTTCTCTAGCTGCTCAACTAAACTTGAAAGATCGATTTAATTGTAAATCTTGAAGTGATTCTCAGTTAAACACAATCTCTTCCCTGCGGCAACTCCCTTGGCCTTTCATCCGTTTCCTTAGCCAATTTTCCACTGCCATATACCTCCAAGGATGTCATTGACGTGAGAACATTAGTCAAGGGCGGTTGATTGTGGTTCTTCTGCCTATTGCCCATCCAATCATGTAGCACATGACAGGGCCAATTATCTTGGCTCAGTTGATGTCCTCTGTCCTCTGGGCAGGCAGCTGCTTTCCCTTTGAAGTGTGAATTAATTAGCTTTGTGCCTTTCCAATGCTTAATCAAAATATTTATGAGACTACATTATTTTTCACGAAGGCTTTGGGCAATCAGCAAAAAAAGATATAGTCATAGGGAAAAATAGCCTTTCTATTGAGCTGGCATAGGGGCCTGTTGATTCATCAGGTATTTATGGTCACACATGCACCTCCTCACCACTGAGGTCCATCAGGAAACCCTATTCCCTTTTTTCTCGTGTATTTATCTTACTTCAACAGAAAGGCATGCTCCCTATGTTTGCCACGAGTTCACATACTAATAAATCCCATATTTTCTTCCTGGGATAAGAAAGTTCTCCTCACGGTTGCATTTTCCATTCGAGACTGCCTTGAATTTATCATCCCAAGTGTCTTAAATTTATGATCCATTCTCCACATCCTGCCTGACAATTCCAAGAGGTAAACGATTTGTTGAGTTACATTGTACCTGTTTCAATGACTTCATCTGGTAACTTATTCCATAGACTCACCTTCTGTGTGAAAACGTTGCCCATCAGGTGCCCCTTAAATCCTTCCCCTCTCACCATAACCCTGCATCATTTAGGTTTAAGTCTCTCCAATTTCTCCTCAACACCATGCCCTGTCATGTCAGGAATCAGTTCAGTGAATAATAATTAACTGTCTCTATTTTTCTATTAACCTACAATTTCAGAATGTTCTTGCTGCTTTGAGCTCATCTTCTCACTTCAAATTATTTTCTGAGCAAATCCAAGATTCCACAATTGCTGTGTACATAATTAAACTTTAATAGTTTGAATGGGAGTCGATGAAGGCGTTGGTTTCACCCAATGGAACCATGTGTCGATCACAAGGAGAATGAAATTAAAATAAAGTGGCACAAATGTATTTTGAGAGTGACAGTGAGGCACTCATTGTTTTATAGAGTGTATCAGACAGGGATTGTTGAAGTATCCAAGAATCTAGATATCGTTAGTGCTGCCCCATGACTCAGTGGGCAGTGTGATATAGAGCTCACTGATCAATTGAATGCACTGTCAGACTTGCACTAAAAGCAAATCAATATATTAAGATTTTGCATTCAGGATTTTGATTTTAGCTGAAAAATCGTTATTTAATGCTGCTGAATAACCTCTCGGCCCTGAAAACTTATGTTCCATGTTCATCAAAAAAGTTAGTGTTGGAGATTGTAAAAGTTCCAGCGTTCATTGCTGTTTTCTGCCTGTATCTTTTAACCGTCTCTCTCTAAATCCCACCTACATTTTCGTCTTGATGAAGATTATTTACAGTAATGTACATTTATGCTTCATGGTTTTTGCTTGTTACGTCTACATCATTAATGATCCTTGCTGTTTTTTGTCCGGCTGCTCACCAATGCTGGACCCGAAACATCACCTATTCCTTTTCTCCAGAGATGCTTCCTGATCCACTGAGTTACTCCAGCTTTTTGTGTCAGCCTTTGGTGTAAACCAGCATCCACAGTTCCTTCCTGCACACCGATGCTCCATGTTCTTTAGGGACCATGCTGTTCTTGATCAAATGTCCAACGACAGGGAACCCTGTTCTAAAGCCAATCAAACCTTTGTGTGTTACAAAGTGGACTCAGAGTATTGCCCCTCTCTTTACCAGAAAACCCAGTGCAATATTTTCAGTTTTGTGTTTGGAGGCAAATTAAAGGGGGAAGTATTACTTTCTGGTTATTTAGGAGAATTCTCTTCCCAGAGAAAACAAAATAAATTTTACATCTTCCATTTTCCAACTGTTGATTCTCACTCCGTGTTGATGCAAATATCTGCTGACTGAAGGATTTAAAAGTCTACCTAAAAAGGATTGGAGGAAGCCCTAACAAGATTCACCAGGCTAATTCCTGGGATGAGGAAGTTGTCCTATGAAGAGAGGCTACATCATTTTGGGACAGTGTGTCATGGAGTTCAGATGAATGAGGGCTGATCTTATTTACATCTATAAGATCATACGGAGCTTGACAGGACCGATGTTGGGATGTTTTCACTGGTCAGAGAGATCACAAACAGAACATAGAACAGGAACAAACCTTTTGGCCCACTATGTCTAGCCTGCCTGCACATGATCCATATCCCTCCAATACCTGCATATTCATGTAGTGGACAAACAATGGGACAAAGTGGCAACTTAATGGGCCGATAGACACAAAGTACTGGAGTAACTCAGCGGGTCAGGCAGCATCTCAGGATAGAAGGAATGGGTGACATTTCGGGTCGAGGCCATTCTTCAGACTGATGTCAGGGGAGGGGGCCGGACAGAGGTAGGATGTAGTGGGAGACAGGAAGACAGTGGGAGAAATGGGCCGCTCATTTTGAGCAAAACTGTATAGGAATTTGTCTACAAGAGGATGGTGAATCTTTGGAATTCTCTGCCCCTGGGGTTGGTGGAGGTCAGATTATTAGATAGATTTCAGATTGCTAAAGGTAAATATTGAAAAGATCAAGGAGTTAAGGGTTATGAGGGGACTGGCAGAGCTGAGGCCAGTGTAGACCAGCCGTGATCATATTGAATGTGGGCCTGGTGGCCAAAGTCTGCTCCATTTTCTTGTGTCCTTCCTTCATCTGCTGTAGGTTGTTGGGTCAGATTTGGATACAGTCCTCATTGTAAGATATTTGAGATTATTAGAACAAGAGCAAATATCCTCATAGGCACCAAGCAACAAAGGTAATTTACATTGTAAAGTGAACCAGTGTCAATATAATAACATCTTACATAGTCTTATGAGAGTTATGTCATCCTGCACTAAATATGTATAATTCTTGCACTCGTTGTTTGAGCTGACTACATTGTAAGCTAATAGACAATAGACAATAGGTGCATGAGTAGGCCATTCGGCCCTTCGAGCCAGCACCGCCATTCAATGTGATCATGGCTGATCAATAGTGTTGCATGGAATGGTGGTGCGCAGGTTTTCAGTCAGTTTATGGTGACTTTTGCAGATTGTTTGTATCAGATCACAAGCTCTCACCTCTCGATGTGATCAGCTTGAGTAGGACTTTCTCAATGCAAATGGAAGGTAGATTTATAAAGCTGCATTCACTGCCCAGCTGATCCTGATTTAATTCAAAACAAAACTATTTTCTAACTGATGCAATGTTCGTCATTTGAAAGAAAACAATGAGTTAGACTCTGGCAGAAATGAAAGATAGGATGACTTACAGTGCTGACCTGACTTGTACTGTCTTCATGAAGATCTGATCCACTCCGGCACCCTCCTTACATGTCCACAAGGATTCGAGGATTGGGCTTGAAGCTGTACATCTGGGGCAGACCAGGGTTTGGCTGGGTAGCGACTCCCTGCAGTCATATGGTGACAGGCAAGAGTACCCACTAATGTGTGAGTGGCATTTCTGCCCACGTGATTGGTCTGCTGCTGATTCTGAAGGGCGTTTACAAAATCTACAACTGTTTGATGCTGATATTATCGTTTATATGGAGGTTTAATATTTAACCTTGGAGATATTTTATTTCAGCAAGTCTCCTTGTGGCTAAACTCAAATACTACCTTTAATTAATCGGTAAGTTTATCTGCAGAACAGTGACGTTCAGCTGTGTGTGTGCTCACAGTGAACTGTTTGTCCTGCATCCCCTGGTAACAAAACTCCAGACTCTGGGCAGCTCAACACTGTTGCCTGTCACCATTTTATGGAGGCCAATTAACCCATTAACCTGCAAGCCCTTGGCATATGAGAGGAGACTGGGACACACACTGTCACAGGGAGAATGTGTAAACTGCACCCAGATAGCAGCTGAGGTAAGGATCGAACCCGGGTCTCTGGTGCTGTGAGGCTGCACCACTGTGCTGCCCTTGTTGGCTGTGATAATGTTTTTGCATGTAGCTCCTGCTGAAGTTACGTGGGATTTGATTAACTTTAAGCTGCTTTACGAGTACATGTTGTTGATTATTATGCCCTGATTATTTTTCCCATTCATAGAGACATATTGAAGGAAAACTTTATCAAAATGTCTTTGTTGTGGACTTGTCCTTGTTTTGACTGTGTGGATACGACGGTGTGGGTATTCACAGCTCACCACCCTGGGAGAATAATCGCACCATGATGTCTCTCAGACGGGTAGCTCTATGTCAGGGCTGCTGATGTTGTTGGGAGGCAGCACCAAAGGGAACTAACCAGTAACATGAGGATTACTTGGACATGGGAAAGGTTTACAGGGATGTGGGCCAAATGTGGGCAGGTGCGACTAGTGTATGGGACATCGTGGTTGGCATGGCTAAGTTGGGCCGAAGAGCCTGTTTCCGTGGTGTATGACTATGATGACAGAGCCAGTAGAGGTGTAGGAAAGAACTGCAGATGCTGGTTTAAATTGAAGGTAGACACAAAATGCTGGGGCAACTCAGTGGGACAGGCAGCATCTCTGGAGAGAAAGAATGGGTGACGTTTCAGGTCGAGACCCTACTTCAGACTGATGTCAGGAGAGGGGTGGGACAAAGATAGAATGTAGTCGGAGACAGTAAGACTAGTCTTACTTGACCCAAAACATCACCCATTCCTTCTCTCCAGAGATGCTGCCTGACCCGCTGAGTTACTCCGGCAGTTTGTGTCTACCTTCAAGCCAGTAGAGTCCTTTGATTCTGGTATAAGAAAATAACTGCAGATGCTGGTACAAATCGAAGGTATTTATTCACAAAATGCTGAAGTAACTCAGCAGGTCAGGCAGCATCTCGGGAGAGAAGGAATGGGTGACGTTTTGGGTCGAGACCCTTTGATTCTGGTGTTCTCTGGTATAATTACATTTCTGGAGGTCCACATTGCTTTTTTTCAAGCATGTAATACAGAAGGTGTTTTAGTTTCAGTGGCATTTCACAGTCTGGAATCTACTGTCTGCAGTTATGGAAACTGTTTTAATAGCAACTTTCAAAAGAGAATTGAACAAAATATTTGACCATGGAAATGTTAAAGATTTATGGAGCTTTTGGAAAGGGTAGAGAATAATTGGCTCCATCAATGAGCCAGTATAGGCACCAGGGAACGAATGGTCTCCTCTGTGCCCATCATAAGTCAATGCCTGGGACATAACAACAGCAAATACAGCAAACGTCTGCAGCCTGACAACATTCTTTAATAATGCATGAAGTAACTCAAGTTAATCATGATCCCAATGTCATACCGCTGGGAAGATGATATCGCCAGTTATTTCAGAGTGACCCTGAGCACTGAAACATGTCGATGTCCACATCACTCACTTGGCCCGACCCATGTAGTCAGAGTTTATTTTATATACCTGGCTGTTCTCTACTCACATTTCTCGGCTGCTTTTCACAGGCCCTGCAAGTGAACCACAGCCTGCAAATGTGTCTACCTGACATGTACTTTGTCTCCTACTGCTTGAACGATTAATTCACTAATTGGTGGTTAAAGCTAGTTGTGGCTGCTGTTGAGACGTGACATTGAAGTCTACACTCTGCACGTGCCACACATTGCATTGGAATCTTTGCTTTGGCTGCATGTTATGTTAAGGCAGCATGCTGCATACGAAGATTAAAAGCAAACTTAGTTGCTTTTTTAGATTGCACTGTTCCTTTGTAACTTGCTCCTTAACCAAGGGATTACTTTTGAGACGTGGTCACACTTTGTGCTGCTTGATACGTGGGGATCAATATATTCACAGCTAGGCCCGCACCAATGTGAACATTTCCTTTCATTGTGGTCACAACACTTATTGAGGGAGAAATACTGATGCAAACATCATGGGGAACTCGTTTACATCCATGTTGATGAAGCAGATGGAACGTTTTTTTTACTGTCTCACATGAAAGGCTGGACTGCCCACATCAAGAAGCTTTGCGGGAAGAGTCTGTTATTCCACATGTACATGGAGTGTGTGAGGTTGCAGCCCCTGGTCCAATATCTAAAGGGGCTGTTCCTTGCCTTCTGGCTGCACTTTACACCCACCACCCTCATCTTTGGACTCCCTGTGCGTAGGGGAGAGGGTGGGGCTGAAGATGTCCTGGTTGGGTTGCTCCTGGGCCTGGTGACGGGTGACGGCGCCAGGCAGGAGGGCTCTGCCCGAGCCAGCTGCCTGCCCCTTTTCCGGGGTTACGTCCGCGCCCGGGTGGGTTTGGAAGGGGCTACGCGCTGTCCACGGGCACCCTGGGGGATTTGCGGGACCGTTGGGCACCGCGTGGGGTGGAAGTCATCCTTGATGGGGATTGTAACATAGCTGTATAGTTGTTCATTTGTTTGACTCGCATTATGGTGGTGGATTCTGTTTTGTTTTATTGTACACTGTAAATATTATTTTTAATAATTGATTAAATTAATTTTGGTTAATAATTTTTTTTAAAGCTTTACTAATTGGGAGACAATGTGTCAAGTGGCAAGTGGGCCATTCTAATAATAATAATATAATAATAATAATATATTCCTTTATTTGTCCCCCATCGGGGAAATTTACAGTGTTACAGCAGCAAAGTGGATAGCAAGAGAAAAAGAGATCATTCATTATAAATAAAAGATACATAAATTGTCATCAGTTTTCTGTGTGTTCTTAGCTGTTATTGTTGACTCATCTGCTGGGAGCAGTGCTGGTTGTGCAGTCTCATGGCAGCGGGAAGAAAGGACCTCCTATATCTCTCCTTCACGCATTTGGGGTGAAGGAGTCTGTCACTGAAGGAGCTACTCAGTGCAGTGACTGTCCTGCATGGAATGGGAGTCGTTGTCCAGCAGCGATGTTAGCTTTGCCATTATCCTCCTCTCTCCCACCACCTGCACTGAGTCGAGGGGGCAACCCAGGACAGAGCTGGCCTTCCTGACCAGCTTGTCGAGTCTCTTCCCTTCCACCGCTGAGATGCTGCTGCTCCAGCAGACCACTCCATAGAAAACTGGGAGACAATGTGTCAAGTTCTCACTTTAATACCTGATCTTTTTTCCAAAAACATTAAATAGGCAGCATTGCTGATTGCAGAAAGAAAGATAGCTGAGTCTGCCCCCTTTATACAGAACCTAATTCACACAATGAAGATTGTAGCCTCCGTATTGTTTTGCAGCACAACAATATCTCTTGGCGTCAAGACCAAGTGGGCAGACCTGGTTGACAATGGGTGAAGGGTAAAGATCTTGTCCATTCTACTGGCTGCACTGGTACACATGAAATGGGAGAGATTATCATCAACAACGTTTCCCTGTGGCCCTGTGAAGGTATTGTGGGCAGTTGCGTGGAACCGCAATAGATGTTCCATTACTATGACCCCTCCAGTCTGATGAAGGGTCTCAACCTGAAACATCACCGATTCCTTCTCTCCACAGATGCTGCCTGACCCGCTGTGTTACTCCAGCTGTTTGTGTCTATCTGGATGTGTATTGGGCAGAGAGTTCCATAAGGATATAAGCCCAAATCACACAAAGGCACGGGTTCTGTCTGTATGGAGTTTGCATGTCCTCCCTGAGACTGTGGGATTCCTCCGAGTGTTTTGTTTCCTCCTACATCCCAAATGAGCAGGTTGGTACATGATTTGTAGTAGGTTGTCCCCAGTGTTTAGGTAATAGGTGGAATCTAGGTGGAACTGATGGGACTGTGGCGAGTTCACACACCACCCTCTACGTGAAAAAGTTGTCCCTCAGATTTCTAATACATCTTTTTAATGTGTGATGTGGTATGAACACAATGGGCCGAAGAGCCTGTTACAATGCAATGCCTCTCTAAATCAGGCTGGCATGCAATCTGAATCTGCTGGTGTTCACATGCTATGGTGTTCTTGTTTTTGTGGGTTTAGAGGTGGCTGTTCAACAGTTCAACAGTTAAACAGTTCAACAGAGTGGAATGACAATTGCTGTTGTCTATTGTCTATTGCTGTGGCTTGAAATGTGTTGTGTTTCTCGAATGAGTTCATTTCAGGTTTATTGAGAGTTTTCTGTCTCATTGCCACTTGAGCATGGTGGACAGATCTCAGGGGTTTCAAAGTGAGACATTCTTCCCCGTGTACCATGTATTGTACAGCAGGTATGGCAGGGTCAGCTTCACTTCTGGCCGATACTCAGGCCAAGATGTTGATGATGGGTCAGAACGCAATGAATCACCTTGGTGGACGGACAGAAGAACTTGTGAATTTCTAACAATGTTGATGGGGTTAAATAAAAATCATGGGGTTTTCAAAAGGGAAGCGGGGTTCTTTCAACATTGGCAAGTTAGTAATTATTGTGCACTCATTTTCAATCAGCACAAAGAAAGAACATTGTATTTCTTTAGCATCATCTGCAATCCCAAAACACTTTAAACCACCGACAGACTTGGGATCTGAGCCACGGAAGACATTATTAACACAGAGAGCGGGTACAGAGGTGTCAGCTTCCACAACAGCCAGCAACAGTTTTAGTGACTGTGGCATCAATATTTGAAGCAATGTGGCACTCACAAGTGTTTTCTACGAAAGTGGTGTTTATTTGAGTATTGTGTTCAGTTGCACTGACACTATCTAATGGCGTTCTTCCGAGAAACCGAAGATTCGTTGGATATTGTCACTGTTCTGCTTTTCCAGCCTGTGTTTGGATATGAAGTTGCCCAGCCCCATGGGTTCCATTCAAACTGATCATGACAGGCCTGAATCATCCCTCGATCTGCCAATCTTATAATCTTTTCCAACCTTGCTTAGTAAAAGCTTTTTTCTAGGTTTAGAATTAAATGACAATAAATTCTGGATTTTCTTTCATGTGCAGTGAAATGTGGGGATGGGAGAGCGAGTGGCGGATGTGGTTCACTCTGCTGCTGACGTCTCCATGGACTGAGGGATCTCATCGTCACTCGATGGTCACACTGAGCCATGGTCCCAGTGGTCACCAGGACAGCCATGGTCCCAGTGGTCACCAGGACAGCCATGGTCCCAGTGGTCACCAGGACAGCCATGGTCCCAGTGTCTCCAAAGGGAACAGCAGGCCAAGGCTCTGTGAGCAAACTGTGGGTAAGCAACGGACCGAAATGTGGAGGACCACAGTCACTTGTATCTCATGGAGGTAAGCTACTTTATTTAAACAAATGTGTGCTTTATTTTGATAACTTTAGTTGTATCGGATCAGTTTTTTCAGGTTTTTTTAAATAGTTTTAATTTCATCCATAAGATCGTAAGTGATAGGAGCAGAATTGGGCCATTCGGCCCTTCAAGTCTACTCTGCCATTCAATCATGGCTGATCCTCCAAATCCCATTCTTATGCCTTCTCACCTTAACCACTGATAGCCTTATGCCTATAAACATCTTTGAATGTCAAAACATTAAAATAATTTGCAGTTTTTCCAACAGGCAACACCTCAGTTCCTTTTTGCCAGGTGTCAGGGACTGTCTAGGTTCGAGCCTCCACACACTATGCCCAATACATATATAGATAATGACATAGAAGGCGGCCATTCAGCCCATCAAGTCCTTGCTGGCTCTCAGAGCAATCCTAATTCCCAGTAACATATTCTCTCTCATATTTCCATTAACATCCCACTATCCAACAACACAAGAAGTCATTCAAATGAGCTCATCTAACTACTAGGCAACATCTCTTTAAAATGTTGGAGGAAACTGGAGCACCCAGGAACACGCAGGGAGAACGTGCAAGCTCCACATGGATAGCACCCGAGGTCAGGATCGAACCTGGCTTGCTGGAGGTGTGAGACGACCTGCAGAACCATTCTGCCACACAGTGAGTGTCACCACCAGTGTCCTGGCCACTGGTACTGACCCTCCATCCCTGGAACAGAAAATGGTGGGTAGGGATAGAGTGTACCTGGTGACCTCAGGGTAGGTGGAGGTGATGGGGGAAACACTGACCATTCAATGAATTAATATCTCTATCTTTCTAATGTCCTTAATATGGAACATTTCCAGGCTTCCTTTCTGGATGTTGTGTCTTGTGTTAATTCCCCTGGTTCTAGACCCCAGTCAAGAAAACATGTTCCTCTCCAGTCCCTGTGTTGTTAGACAGTTGACAAAATGATCTTTTTGTAACTGCCAATTAAAATAATATAAAAGATTAGAAAAGGTGCAGCTGGTATTTGCTAAAGAGAAATCTGCACGGATGAGCTCGATAAATCAAGATTTGTACAAGAGTATATATTTCAAGATATTAACTTCCTACACATTTCATAAAACAGGGGGTGATATTTTTGCTTAATTTCCCTATTGTGCTTCGGTTCTGAGTGTACTTTATCTCGAGCAGCAACTTTGATTCGCTAGGGTTTTGACGTTTATTAATATTAATTAGACAGACCAAGTGCTGCAATAACAGTTTTTCCTGAAAAGACATCTTTTAATTAAATTCTAAAGCAAATGTAGATTTCTGTGTCATCTGAAGTAACTTGAAATTTAATGAATTTCCACATTAAATAAAGATTTGGTTAAGTTCAGGTTTTGCCACTTTCTCTCTTCCTTCCCCATACACACTCACAAGACAGACATTAACTCCAGAAACATTGGGTTGGAGACAAGGGTTCAGATTTTTTCATTCTTTCCACTTACCTGCTGCAATATCACCCATTGAAGATTGCTCTCCCCAATTATTGAAGAAAAAAACAGGACCATAAATAGGACATTGAACAGTGGTGCGTATTTTCTCATGGAAGATGGTGGAGGAGGGGAATTAAGAACTAGAGGGCATAGGTTAAGGTGAGAGGGGAAAGATTTAATAGGAATCTGAAGGGAATGGTGTGTTTATGGAACGAACTACCGGTGGAAGTAGTTCTACAAAGCATGGAATCAAGAGATGAAAAGTGGTTCGCAGTAACATCGGAGTTAAGTTAATGAGTAATATTCAGAAGCTTTGCCAATTGATCTACAAACATGACTTTGAATCTCATCACAGCTAATTGGGAGATGAAATCAGTAATGGTGAGTGCTAAATAGTGCCTTATTAAAAATCATCCGGGTTATTTAATGGGAAGAAAATGCCAGTCTAGTCTGTAAAGAACTTGAGAACCACTAATTAATTGGCTCCTAACTACTCTCAGAAGTGCCTAGCACGTTTCTCAGTCCGAGGAAGATCCCAGGACAATGACTGCTAATGCTGCCAGAGCCATCCATGTCCTGAAAACAATTGAAAGGGGGATGGTAGATAGCATTCCTGCAGCAGAACAGTCCCCTTTCTTTCCTCAACCAATTCATAATAGTTTGCAACCAATTCATAATCTAACTGGTTAAATGATTAAAAAAAGTAGATGTAATTCATTTCTTCAGACCAGAGAATGCAGAACAAGCAGGACATATCCTTAATAAGTGGTCGCCCTTTCATGCTAGGCAACATTTCTTCAGGCACCTGCTGACATCTTTGGAGAGTTGGATTTGGAAATGTAATGAAACTAATAGATTGTTATGATGTTTTGGGTTTATAGTGACGCATGTGACTTGTGCCATTCTGGATGTGTATCCACTTTAAGAATTGTTCTTGTGACAAGGGTTCTCCAGAGACATTGTTTCGGGTTGATTGGTCTATAACTGTCTTGCAGTTAGTACACAGGAAAGAGATTTTTCTTACCCCTGAAGTCCCTTATGCTCTCTCTGTCAGTTGTTTTGTCTAATAAAGCACATTGTTATTAATGGTTCGTTCTTCAGTGCTCTGGAGGGTAACAGTGATGCGGGGTGCCAGAAGTGCTGTTGATAAAGCTCTGAAGTTTAGATGCCATGCCTGGTCTGAACACAGAACTGCAGGCAACATCCTGCACCATGGAACACGTATACTTGTTCAAACTCCCGAGCTGCTGCATTTCTTGACAACCAACACCGGTTAAAGAATTGAGAAATCATGGGGAGGTCTTTACATTTGGGCGGCACATGGCACTGCTAGTTGCGACAGAGACCCGGGTTCGATCTTGACCTCGGGTGCTGTCTGTGTGGAGTTTGCATGTTTTCCCTGTGACCGCATGGGTTCTCTCCGGGTGCTCCGGTTCCCTCCCACATCCCAATAATGTGCGGGTTTGTTGGTTAATTGGCTCTGTAAATTGTCTCTACTGTGGAGGGAGTGGATGTGTAAACAGGATAGCAGAGAACTAGTACGAATGGCTGGGCGCTGGTCGATGTGGACTCGGTGGGCCAAAGAGCCTGTTTCCGTGCTGTATCTCTAAACTAAACCAAATGTTGAGCTGACTATGCCGGAACAGATGGTAATAAATTATCTTATTGGCCAAAGGGAAGTGGAATATTAACGTTTTATGGGCCTTCAGATGAAAACTTGGAAGAGACATTAGCTGCCTTAAATGCTCGTGACAATCCGAATGGAAAAGAAGCCGCCATCTGTCACCGGTTCTTTACTTGCAACCGGGAACAGGGAGAATCACACGTGTTTTTAACTCACAGACAATTCCAGTTTTGTGTATTTAGTGCTCGCTTAATGATGAGTGTGTGGATTGCAGGAGTCCAGTCTGAGTGAACAGCTGCTAGTTAGGACAGAGAGATCTCCAGGGACCTGCGTTCTGACATGCAAAGCAGTGGAGCTCTCCAAAGCCAAGGTAGAAGTGTTGATGTCCAACAGCAGAGTACACATGTGGAGAGGACTTTAGAGATACAGCGGGCAACCAGGCCTTTCAGCCCATGAGTCCACGCCGACCAGTGATCCCCGCACACTAACACAATCCTACACACGCTAGGACCAATTTACAATTTTGCCAAGCCAATTAGCCTAAAACCTGTTTGTCTTTGGAGTGCGGGAGGTCCTGGAGAAAACCCATGCAGTCACAGGGAGAACGTACAAACTCGGTAAATATTAGGAGAGATTTGCATTTTGTTTCTGAACAGCACCATGGAATGTTTTCACCTGAGTAGTTTACACATCAGTGTAAGGTGGCATCTGTGAGTACATCTGTGGCGGCATCACATTAGATGTGTGGCCTTACACATCAGTGTAAGGTGGCATCTGTGAGTACATCTGTGGCGGCATCACATTAGATGTGTGGCCTTACACATCAGTGTAAGGTGGCATCTGTGAGTACATTCATCCAACCTGGCCCTTGCCACATCAATGCAGCACCTCATCTTTACCAGCCTGAGACTGACAATATTAGTCCATATAATGGGCTCCCACTTTAGCACTGACTATGTAGCCCCTTGAAGTGACTGTCCCAACCGTGACCCATAGGGAAAAGAGAGATGTAGTTTGCCGAGGATGTCTGTTCTTCAGCCTGAGAACTGGAGGGATGTGTGAGCTAAATCGTCATTGTTCGCAAATGGCAGTGGTGAATATTAAGGGTAGAAGCTTCACTAATGTCCATTATATTTCTTATATTTATATATTATATATATCTCTTACATTATGTTCTTAAACTTATATTTCAAGGCTGCAGTTGTGATCATTGGGTGTCCCAGCATCCTGTCCTGTGCATTTTCTTTGCAGATATCAGTTTCAGGTGAACTTTGCCTTGGATCAGATCGTTTAGTGCAGTGAACAATATGGCGATCTTTGGTCAATTGATTCCAGGAACAATATGAACAGATAATCTCAAAGGGCACATTGTGAAATTGTTCCCCTTCACTCTTTGAGAAGTCTATTTTCTCTCTCAGCAGCTGTACGTTATAAACTTCACAATGCTGTTTCCCCTAGAAGCCAATGTTATGATTTTTAACCTTCATGCTCCTAGGTTAGTGATGAAGATTAATCACTCACTAACAATACAATACAATATATCTTTATTGTCATTGTACAGGGGTACAACGAGATTGGGAATGCACCTCCCATACGATGCAATAAATTAATTAGCTAGTCAGTATAAACCTAAATAACACAATGAAACAAATTGTAACAGTTTTAAAACAGAATAAAGTGCAAGTAGGTCTGTGCCGGATCACTGTGCGATGTGACCATCCGGCTCAGCAGGACCGGTTCATAGCAGCTATGGCCCTGGGGATGAAGCTGTTCCTGAGTCTGGAGGTGCGGGCGTAGAAGGTCTTGTATCGTCTGCCCGATGGGAGGAGTTCGAACAGACTGTTGCAGGGGTGTGGAGAGTCTTTGTGGATGCTGGTGGCTTTTCTGAGGCATCGTGTGTTGCAGATGCCCTCCAAGGCTGGTAGCTGTGTTCCGATGGTCCTCTGAGCTCTATGGACTACCCGCTGAAGAGCTTTCCTCTCTGCCTCTGAGCAGCTGAGGTACCACACAGGGATGCCATGTGTTAGGATGCTCTCTATGGTGCAGCGGTAGAAGGTCGTCAGCAGCTGTTGGGGTAGACCAGACTTTTTCAGTGTTCTTAGGTAGAACAGTCGTTGCTGTGCCTTCTTGACCAGCGCAGCAGTGTTATTGGACCATGTTAGGTCCTCCGAAATGTGAGTGCCCAGAAACTTGAAGCTGGACACTCTCTCCACACTGTCCCCATTGATAGAGATCGGGGCGTATTCCCCGTTATGTGACCTACGGAAGTTGATGATCAGCTCCTTGGTCTTGGTGGTATTTAGGGACAGGTTGTTATCAGAGCACCAGTCCGCCAGGTTCTGCACCTCCGCTCTGTAGTTTGTTTCATCCCCGTTGGTGATCAGCCCGATCACCGTTGTGTCATCTGCAAACTTGACAATGGTGTTGGTGGCGAATGCAGGAACACAGTCGTGTGTGAAGAGGGAGTAGAGCATGGGGCTCAGAACACAGCCCTGTGGTGTGCCGGTACTCAGGGTGATAGTGGAGGACAGGTGCGGGCCCATTCTCACTGCCTGCGGTCGCTCCAGCAGGAAGTCCAGGATCCAGTCACATAACGACGAGCTGAGGCCTAGCTGGTGGAGTTTGGTGATGAGCTTGGTGGGGATGACCGTGTTGAAGGCAGAGCTATAGTCAATGAATAGCATCCTCACGTACGTGCCCTGTCCCTCCAGGTGAGTCAGGACAGTGTGAAGAGCCAGAGAGATGGCGTCCTCTGTGGATCTATTTGCCCTGTATGCAAATTGATATGAGTCCAGTGAGTCAGGGATGCTGGATTTGATGTGTGAGAGGACCAGCCTTTCAAAGCACTTCTATATCTCCTGTTATTAAAGTGGATTAAAGATAACTAGTCCTCTATATGCACAGACGAAAATACAAATATTATACAAGTAGCAGGGAATATTCTGGAACAGTTCCTTGGAGATCAAGAACTGGCCTTTCTGTAAATGATTGTCAGTGTAATGTCCTTCACCAGGTGAGAATTTCTTAGCCAAAATTTCCAGAGAGCCATGACTCCAGGTGTTCATCTCATCAATCCCTAGTCTCAACTATGATTACTCCCATTTCAGGGGATATTTAATAATAATAATAATAATACGCATTTATTTTATATAGCGCCTTACCAGAAGCTCAAAGCGCTTTACAAAAACAATCATAACATAAAAACAAACAGACAAACTATCCTAACGGAGAAGCGGCGAATAAACAGCGCCAGCGTCCTCTCACGTCAGGGTCCGGCAGTAGACAACAAAAAGCACAGGACACACAGATACAATTTTTACACAAACAGCCATCACAGTGATTGCTCTAGGCACACCCTCACTGTGATGGAAGGCAAAGAAAAGTCTTATCTCCTCCTCATTCTTCTCCCGTGGTGCCACGAGGTGATCGAGGCTCCCAACTTTTTGAAGCCCCCACCGGGCGATGGAAAGTCCCAGGGCCAAGCCGAGCCGAGCAGGCCGATGAAGGTCCTGAGCCCCCACCGGGCGATGGAAAGTCCCAGGGCCGAGCCGAGCCGAGCAGGCCGATGAAGGTCCTGAGCCCCCACCGGGCGATGGAAAGTCCCAGGGCCAAGCCGAGCAGGCCGATGAAGGTCCTGAGCCCCCACCGGGCGATGGAAAGTCCCAGGGCCGAGCCGAGCCGAGCAGGCCGATGAAGATCCTGAGCCCCCACCGGGCAATGGAAAGTGTCGCGGCCAGGCCACGCAGGGCGATGAAGGGCCTGCGAGCGGGTCGATCGTACCTCGCGCTTCGGGGCGGTTGAAGTTGCTACGGCTGGAGCTCCCAAAAGCCGGTCGCCAGCCAGGGACCTGTGAGCTCCCGATGTTGCGGTCTGCAGGGCCCATGGCCGAAGCCTCCGAGATGGTAAGTCCAGGCCCTGCGACCAGTCTTCAAGGTCGATCCCAGCTGGAGGCCGCCGACTCCACGATGTTAGGCCGTAGCGCGAACGGAGATACGACACGGTAAAGGTCACATCTCCGTTGAGGAGGAGATTAGAAAAAAGGTTCCCCCCCCCCCCCCCCCCCCCCCCACCCCCCACCACCCCCACACATACACAGAGTTAAAAATAGAACAAAACGTACATTAAACGATGACAATAGACAAAAAAACAAAAAAAAGACAGAGAGACTGCCGGTGAGCCGCAGCTGCAGAACACAGCCAGTTACATGAAGTGACACGAGGTAGAACATGTCAGAAGAACCCCTGTCCAGTTGTTGGAGCAAGTAAGGCTTCCAAAGGGAGGTACATTCGAGCTGTGGCGTACTGCTGCCTTGTTTACACACAGTGTTGCAATTATTCATTTTGCATTTAAGTGTGAACGATGGTGTGTAAGTGTAAAAACCTCAACAGCAGGATCTGCTATTGCATGTTTGAAAATATCAACTTGTTTTTTGATGGTCTTCACCTTTAAATGTGATTGAATTGGCAGGTGATCAGAGTCTGCACTGTAGGAAATACTGCACTGTATAGGAAGGAGTCTGCACTGTGGGAAATACTGCACTGTATAGGAAGGAGTCTGCACTGTAGGAAATACTGCACTGTATAGGAAGGAGTCTGCACTGTAGGAAATACTGCACTGAATAGGAAGGAGTCTGCACTGTAGGAAAGAACTGCAGATGCTGGTTTAAATCAAAGATAGACACAAAATGCTGGAGTAACTCAGTGGGACAGGCAGCATCTCTGGAGAGAAGGAATGGGTGATGTTTCGGGTGGAGACGTCTCCAGAGATGCTGCCTGTCCCACTGAGTTACTCCAGCATTTTGTGTCTAACTTGATTGCAAATGTCTGTTACTTGTGTTTTCTGGCTGGGCTAGGTTAAATTTCATTTGCTACTCTTTCATAGGAGTATCAGCATTCCTATTTGATAAAAGTGTTTAAAATTACAAAGGGATAAGGGTAAGATGAAAGACTTGTCTATCCAGCTGGGAGCTAAACAGCGAGGAGATTAAAAGTAATTGATTTACAGCGAAGAACAGAGGAATCTTGTTACTTGATGATGTTCAGTTGGGGGATTCTGGCATCAAATTGAAATGTTGGAAATCTTCTAAATGCATTAAATATATTTGATATTTGTGATAAAAAGGCCATTTGAAGCATAGAGAACAGCTGGAATTAAGGCCAGTACTCATTTGGAAGATAAACATAGGCATTGATTAAATTGAACGTAACTTCCTACAAATACTGAAGAAAATCAAAAATTGAAAATAAAATGCTTCAGGATAGAAAATGAATTGGCAAAGCATTGTAGGTATTGTAAATCTCTTAATTTACTCTGTTGCCTCTTACCAATTTTAAAGAGCAGTTTTATATTGTGTTTTTAATAAAATTGAACATAAACTGGTTGATCAATTTGGACCTTTTCTTTGGAATGAAGAGAAATGGTTTGAGCAGTCTAGCTGCAGGCAGCTGGGCCATTAGCTCAGCTTAGTTTGTTAGTGAAGAATATTGGTCAATTCCCTCTGCTCTCTCCAAGCACATGCACAACGTTCACTCTTTCAGCCGTGCCTGAGGGTTGAAAACTGTTTACTTCCACTTCTCTGGAGTCTCAGGTGATGAAGAGTCTTGTGAGGAGCCTACAGAATCTGTGACAGGCTGGGCGGGGAGTGTTTGATGCAGTGGGTGGTTGGGGTGAGGGTGGTGGTGAAAGAAAGCATAGCATGTTGTGCATACCCTAACCCTCAGACTGACCTTCGGCCAACATTGACTCCTTGATGAATAGTTCTAAAGCTTATTAGCTGCTCATTAGCTCACTTATGTATGTGAGTTGATATGCTGAATGGTCTACTTTTGCTCCTATGGTCTTATATTCAACAATGCAGCACTCTGTCAACACTGCAATATGCTGCAGCCCAGGCATCATGCTCCAGTCCCTGAAGGTGTGACATTTGCACTCTGAGGTGAGAGTGCTACTAACCAAATCTTTGCCACCATCACCACCAGTCGGCACAGGAGAAACTGATTGCAACTTGATGCTGTCTTGTTACAAAGAGAGAGTTGAGGAGAACATTGTGACATTTGTAGACATGAGAACCACAACAGCATGGAGCCATTCGGTCCTTCGCACCTACTATCCCTTAAATAAACTCATGTCCAGCCATTAATCTCAGCCATGCTTTCCTGCACCAATCTCATCTTTGTTTATTCCCCCATTGTCTAAAGCCCAACATCTGAAAGATGGTGTAATGGTTCTGTAATCAAGAAGGGAGCGCATTAAATCATGTCGCTGATAATTAACAAGATCTGTCATGCTCAGTATGTAAAACCTCTCAATCTGAACCCAAATGCTCCAGTCTCACTGCCCTGGATTGCCTGTGGCATCTTTGTCAAAGTGATACAAGCCAATGTTCTGGGAGTTTTGATTCTGCAACAACCCAGTTCAGGGGATGTATTTGATGAATTCCATTCTGTCTGTCCGACTACATCAAGATCGCAATGAGTGTTCCAATTATCTGTCAGGGAAAATAAACTGACTGAAAATTGACGTATGGAAATCAAACTTGGGCTGTGATTTGAGTCTCTCTCAAGGATACAATCCAATTAACCACAACGTGATGTTTGAATCTCTGCTCTCCAGGTACAAACCATTCCCTCATTCGCTGCCCACAGGGAGGGGAGAGGATTAGATTACTGACCTTTACCAGTGACAGTTTCACCTGAACTCCAAGTCCCAAGGACTGGCAGCTGAGTGTAGTGTCGGTCAGTGTCTGTTTGCTCAGTCAGTCTCTACTGCAATCTGACTGGGAGAGGCTAGTATTGTCACAAACACACCAGGCAACTCAGTAAACAGAGAACTGCAGCCACAAGATCTCTCTCAATCTCAGAAGTTTTGTTTGACATAAAAAAACAACAAACTTCTCACCAGCCCCGTGACTGAAGACTTCAACTAACACAAACACAAGGCAGGCAGTTCTGAAGTGCATCAGCCTAGCGCACATGAATAGCAAATCCACGGATCAATGAGGCAGAGAAGAGTCGTGCAAAATGTGTAGGACGGAACTGCAGATGCTGGTTTAAACTGAAGATAGACACAAAATGCAAGAGTAACTTTACTCAGGGGACCAGGCAGCATCTCTGTAGGAGAGAGGAGGATTAGATTGCGTGCAAAGCAGCTGATGATCAAACAGTTGAATGTTTGTCAGACAAGGACCAGCAGAGGAGCAAGACAGTTCAGAGAAGAGGAGAGTGGATGGAGCGTAAAATAGTCTCACCCATCATGGCACAGTGAGAAGGGAGTTTCAAATAAATATTTTAGTCATAGATCAAATGCAGCTGCTATTCATTTAAGGTTTCAAATGTTTCAAAGGTCTGTTTATAGTCACATGTACCAGGTACAGTAAAATTCGACTTACTTGCAAGGTTAATGACTTTTCACTTAAATGAAATGCCTCCTCCTCATTGGTAGATCAGCGGCCATCTGTCTGGTTCACCTCTGTGGTTGGGACGTCTTCACTGGCTCCAGGCCCTGTGTTGACAGCACTGCCAACAGTACTCATGCCTTCACTGCAGAGGCTGTGAGTCTTACTCCAGGGGTATAGCAGAAAAAATCATTATAATTAGAATTGTGAACCATTAACTGCATGCATTTGTAGCCTACTGTGCCTAATTACTCAAGTAAATAAAAAAATATAGAAGTTAAAAGCAAAGCTATTCCCAGTGATGAGAACCATGGGCCACTGATTGTTGCATGCACTGATCTAAATCAGTAATGTGCTACAGAGAACGGAATCTATGTGACTGTGCTCACCAACAGTTGGACAAGACATGTGACTGTGCTCACCAACAGTTGGACAAGACATGTGACTGTGCTCACCAACAGTTGGACAAGACATGCGCGAGTACATTAGGTCTTCATCACATAATGTTGCAGCATCTCATGGCAAAAATCACCCCATTCAGTCCCCAGGTCTGTACTAACCGTAGGGTTGCCAACGGTCCCGTGTTAGCCGGGACATCTCGTATATTGGGCTAAATTGGTTTGTCCTGTATGGGCCCGCCCTTGTCCCGTATTAGGCCCGGGGGGTGCTGTAGGCCCGGGCGCTGTAGGCCCGGACACTGTAGGCCCGGACACTGTAGGCCCGGACACTGTAGGCCCGGACACTGTAGGTCCGGGCAGTGTAGGCCCGGACATTGTAGGCCCGGACATTGTAGGCCCGGACACTGTAGGCCCGGACACTGTAGGTCCGGGCAGTGTAGGCCCGGACATTGTAGGCCCGGACACTGTAGGCCCGGACACTGTAGGTCCGGGCAGTGTAGGCCCGGACATTGTAGGCCCGGACATTGTAGGCCCGGACAATGTAGGCCCGGACACTGTAGGTCCGGACAGTGTAGGCCCGGACACTGTAGGCCCGGACAGTGTAGGCCCGGACACTGTAGGCCCAGACATTGTAGGCCCGGACATTGTAGGCCCGGACATTGTAGGCTCGGACAATGTAGGCCCGGACACTGTCGGCCCGGACATTGTAGGCCCGGACACTGTAGGCCTGGACATTGTAGGCCCGGACATTGTAGGCTCGGACAATGTAGGCCCGGACATTGTAGGCCCGGACACTGTAGGCCCGGACATTGTAGGCTCGGACAATGTAGGTCCGGACAGTGTAGGTCCGGAGGGCACCTGATGGAGGCCCGGGCGGCCGCCATTGGTGGAATGGGAGCACGCGGCCGCTGGCTGGGTGAGGTCACGTAGGGCGCGGGGCAGTGACGTCACCTTGTCCCGTATTTGGGAGTGAGATAGTTGGCACCCCTGACTAACTGCTCATGTCCTCTCGCCCAATGTCCTTTCCTTTCCCCCTGTCAATTTCTCTTTCCTTTCCTTTAACTTTCTTGAACAGTGTTTAAGCATTTTACCACTGCAAAGCAGAGCTGTGCAGGTCACCATTGATTTTAGTTCCATAATTCCAATTATTAGCATTTTAAATATAGGATTAATCCACAGAAATAAGTGAGCTATTAAACATGGGTTATCCATGATTTTAAAAAATGTAAAGCAAATGAAAGTAAACATATGCTAAATGGAATACTTTTTCTTACATTTCCATTCCTCGTGTTTCTCACGACATATAGGGAAGCCGCTCGATCCATTGTCACAGTAGTTCTCAGAGCCATCTCATCTGTTTAATTCCCACACTTAACGCACCATAACCTGTTCTATCTCACTGCCATCCAACAGCCAATTAACCTTTCAACAAGATGGACACAAAATGCTGGAGTAACTCAAGGGGCCAGGCAGCATCTCTGGTGAGAAGGAATGGGTGACTTTTCAGGTTCGAGACCCTTCATTCTTTTCTAACCTTTCAACAAGATTTATGAGGATGTTGCCAGGACTAGAGGGTGAGCTATAGGGAGAGGTTGAGTAGGCTGGGTCTCTATTCCTTGAAGCACAGGAGGATGAAGGGCGATCTTACAAAGGTGTATAAAATCATTAGAGGAATAGATCGAGTAGATGCACAGAGTCTCTTGCCCAGAGTGGGGGAATCGAAGACCAGAGGACATAGGTTCAAGGTGAAGGGGAAAAGATTTAATAGGAATCTGAGGGGTAACTTTTTCACACAGAGGGCGGTGGTTGTATGGAACAAGCTGCCAGAGGAGGTAGTTGGGGTAGGGACTATCCCATTGTTTAAGAAACAGTTAGGCAGGTACATGGATAGGACAGGTTTGGGGGGGGATATGAACCAAGTGCAGGCAGGTGGGACTAGTGTAGCTGGGGCATGTTGACCGGTGTGGGCAAGATGGGCCGAAGGGCCTGTTTCCACACTGTATCACTATGACTCTATGACTCTACGTTTGTCGTTCGGATGTAGGAGATACCAGAGAGAACAGGCACATTCCTCCCGGATAGATTTTTATTCACATAATGCTGGAGTAACTCAGTAGGTCAGGCAGTATCTCAGGAGAGAAGGGATGGGTGACGTTTCAGGTCGAGACCCGTCTGAAGAAGGGCCTTAACTGCCTTAACTGGAGTGCAGTGAAAACATTGATTCTGGAGTTTGTTTTGAATAGCAGCACGTCCATCAGCTAGTACAACACACTTGTGAACCTAGCTTTCACTTTCCTTCATGTCAGTGCTCTGCCCTCTCTCTCACTCCCCTTGGTGTGCGATCCAGTTCCTAACACTAATGAAAACATATGGACCATATAGATGTTTATGCTGCAGGTCTTAATCTGCTGTGATCTTTCTGCTACTGAGCTTTGGATCATTAGAGAATCATTGACCCTGGCAGCATTGTCTCCACACTGGGTCTGACTACCCGAATAAAACACTTAGGAACGCCATTGGAATGATCATTTTAAAATGCAGTCTTGTCAATCATTTTTAATTAACGTAATCTTATCCTTGTTTAAGATCACTACTGAATACAGAGGGCAATGCAGGAAAGCAGAATTGGGTAAAATGTCATCTTTATTGTGTCGGAACACACCGAGCTGCCTACAGACATAAATAACCACATCTTGCATTCAGTGAGAAGATAATTACGGATTGGAATAATGTTCAAATGGTAGAATAAAGTGCCAGACTGGATCAAAGAAAGTCTACTGACTTTCAGAACCTTGGTGCCTTTAAAATCATTTTCCAGTCAATAAAGTAATTTTTGAACTGTGATCACTGTTGTAAGGTAGGAAACTCAGCAGCCAATGTGAACAGAGTGAACTCTCACAAACAGGAAATAAATAATGATCAAATAATTTGTTTTAGTGGTTAACTGAGCAATAAATTGGCAAGAACACTCCTTCAAGTGTAGTGACGTAGGAACATTTGCATCTGAGTCAGGGAGCAGTTTTAATGTTTCATCACACTGGCACCTCAGTGTTACATGTTCAGCTCTGCACTAAAGTGACATCCTGATATTCTGAAGTCTCTGGAGTGGGTTGTGAAACCTACAAACATGTATCTCAGGTGAGAGTGCCACAGTGATGTTGCGTTAGTGCTAAAGCCCCAGGAACGTGGGATCCACCCCGATCTTGGGACTCTCAGTGCAGACAAATACAGGCAGAGCAATGGAAGGAATGTGTTTGCTCATTTGGGAGCTGGCATTGACTCAATGGGGCAAACAGTCTCTTTCTGGGTCATTACATGTATGTGCTCTGATGTACACAAATGACTTGTGTAAATTGTCACTAGTCAGGCAGCATTGATAATTTTGTAAATAATCTGCAAAAAAACCAGTTATAAATCAAAGAGAAATTGCTCCAGTTGACAAATGATTACCGGGAATAATTGTACTTATACCGTGTTGCCCAAATCTCCACCCAAATGCATATTCTCACCATTTTAGTTTGTAGGTAGTTTTGCTATAAACTAAAGGTAGTTGCGTTCCTAAGAAACCTCATCTATTGAAAATTTGCATTTTGGGGTCCAAATGGGCAAGTTGGGAAGGGCCTGTTTCTGTGCTGTACGTCTGTAAAGACATGGAAACATAAAAACATAGAAAATAGGTGCAAGAGTAGGCCATTTGGCCCTTTGAGCCAGCACTACTATTCAATATGATTATGGCTGATCATCCACAATCAGTACCCCGTTCCTGATTTCCCCCCATATCCCTTGATTCCGTTAGACAATTGTGTCAACGGGAATTCGGGGCTAAAGAGTTATTTTTCCTGCATCATTTTCAAATACAAGGATCATTTCAAGAACATTTGTTTTGTTATTGCGAGCTAAACATGCTAATGTTGCACTGTTTGATGCACCTTTAACCATATATAACCATATAACAACTACAGCACGGAAACAGGCCCGTTCGGCCCTACCAGTCCATGCCGACCACTCTCTCTGACCTAGTCTCATCTACCTGCTCTTTGTATGTGTCAATAGGAGTGATTGCTTGTCAATTTCAATGTCTACCTATGATTCAATTAGCAACTGTGTTCATAAGCAACAATGGAGTTTGATTACTGCAGGGAGGTTAATGGAAGCAGTTTTTTCTGTCCACTATACTGTTTATATTCAAGACAGCTTTTTGTCTGCTTCTCAATTTCCAAACTAACTTTTAAGTGATTCTTTACTTCCTAATCAGAATACCATAACCAAATTGATCCATGTAAAACAAACAATGTTCCCTAATTCATCACTTGTGTTACATTCTGCGTTATTGGAACGTATTATTGCAGAATGAGCTGCACTTAATCACATGTAGCTAAACACAAGGTTGCTCCGTGGACAATCAGCTGTGACTGCTGGGACAATAGATCCAGCAGCCCAAATAATCAGGCTGGCAATAAAGAGAATTAATCACAAATATAGATGTGGCCCTCAGCCACCCACTGACACACCATTCTATGTCTAATCTACAACTCGTCTGCATCGGTGAAACCGGTCAGAGTTCATAAAACAGAGCAACTCGAGCTTGTAATAATGAGTGGCATGGCCACACGCTAATCAGCATGAAGAATGGCGCCGATGTGAAACATCACCGAACCGTGTTCTCCAGGGATGCTGCCTGATTTGATGCCCACTCCAGTACTCTACTGCCAAAACCTGTATCCTTGGCATGGCACACACATCACTACTGAGTACAGGGGACTACACCACTCACTCAGTATTGCTGTTATTCAGGCATCACTCTCTCTGCATGTAAAGTGTTTTAACCCTTTGTGCCACCGATCCCATTAGCGATCTCGTTCCAGCAGACATACCCTGATCGTTAACCCTCGGATGGTGTAGCAGTGATCGAGGGTGTTAACCCCTCGTGGTGTAGCTGTGATCGAGGGTGTTAACCCCTCATGGTGTAGCTGTGATCGAGGGTGTTAACCCCTCGGATGGTGTAGCAGTGATCGAGGGTGTTAACCCCTCGTGGTGTTGCAGTGATCGTGGGTGTTAACCCCTCGGGTGGTGTAGCAGTGATCGCGGGTGTTAACCCCTCGCGTGGTGCAGGCGACATGCTGATGGTACTTGGGGAGCACATTTCGTAAGTAGGTTTGGTTGAATGACCGGAGTAAATGAACGTGGTATCAGGGTTTGCTGTCTAAGGGAGGTGAAAACTGAATGCCAAGGGTGGCATGTAGAACTGACAAAGCGGTAGAGGTGAAGTCCATTGGTAGATAAAGTGTTCAAAGTCAATGGAGCAGAATTGAGCCAAGACCATCGCACCAGTGCATTGTCCAACAAACAGACACTGCAGCCTGTGGGCAGCGGATGGAGGATTGGGCCGGTGCTGGTGAGCGGGATGGCGGCTCACCTCTCACCTCTCACCTCTCACCTCTCACCTCTCACCTCTCACCTCTCACCTCCCACCTCTCACCTCTCACCGTTCACCTCTCACCTATCACCTATCACCTATCAGCTATCACCTCTCACCTCTCACCTCTCACCTCTCACCTCTCACCTCTCACCTCTCACCTCTCACCTCTCACCTCTCACCTCTCACCTCTCACCTCTCACCTCTCACCTCTCACCTATCACCTATCAGCTATCACCTCTCACCTCTCACCTCTCACCTCACACTGGGGTCAGCTGGTTCATGGGAGAAATGACTGCATATTGTTGAGGTAGTTCACAATCAACCACAGTCTGATATTTGACACTAAAAACAGGAAGTTAATTTGTTGCAAAAAATAGTTATAATTAATCCTTGTAAATTTGTTTGCTTTGTACATATTACTGACTTCCCACAGCATAATCTTCGATTTTACAGAAGACACAGTTAAGGACCACAAATGGTTTAATATTCACCATGTAGAACACATTCATCACATTTAATGTAGATGAATGGGAATCCATTTGTCAAGGCAGCATTGTGTTTGTAGCATGCAAATCATTTTAACTGCCTTTACCAGAGCGAAATATCGTCCTACTGTTTTTAAGCATGCATTGCTTGTTCATACAAATCAGCAGAATCAATTACAATCCTCCTGAGATGTTCAATACACTGAATCAGAAACTCTCCCTGAAATGTTTAATGTTGCATGGCTTAAGGCATCATTAAATATGAGATGCCATAACTTTTAAAGTGCAACAATTATAAAGTGCACATTGGCAAGCAAGTCCTGGGTCACACAGCAGGTTCCTTCACAACTCAGCCTGACACCTGTCCCCATGTTCAGAGAAGATAGACACAAAATGCTGGAGTAACTCTGTGGGACAGGCAGCATCTCTGGAGAGAAGGAATGGGTGATGTTTCAAGTGTCGACCCTTTCCTTCTCTCCAGAGATGCTGCCTGTCCCGCTGAGTTACTCCAGCATTTTGTGTCTGTCCTCCATTTAAACCAGCATCTGCAGTTCTTTCCTACACATCTTATATCAACCTGCATTTTTGACGATATTTTCACAACCCAGTTGATAAATATTTAACCTAAAGAAATGTTGTGAAGAAAGCATTGCTTTGAAGTCTGATACAATGGTGGTGGAAGCATTGAAATAAAGAACTTTAAAGAGGCCAGTTTGAAGATGCCAAGGCAATCTTCATGTATGCATGAAAGAGGTTTCCATGTCATAAGCACAAACTTCAGAAATGTGCTATTTCTGATTGCTTTAATAATCAACTTTATGATAGAATTCAGTTGCATTAAGCTATTTTTGCACATTATAATTTTTAGGCCTCTATTAAAACTTATTAAAGTCAAAAAGGTGTATGTACAGAAATTACCCGTTTGGCCCACCATATCCCATATAACGTCACTCCTTAGTTTAACTTGTCTGAATAACAACCCACACCTCAGCTCCAAGTCAGTTTGGAAGATATTAGCTGCTGACATGGAGGCCTAAAGTTATAAAGCAAGAAAACAGGCCCTCCGCTCCATCTTGTCCACGTTGGCCAAGTTGGCATCAGAGCTAGTCCTATTTACCAGTATTTGGCCCTTATTCCTCTAAACCCTTACTATCCAAAATTTGTCCAAAGGTCTTTTGAAAGATGGAAGTGTATCCACTTCTACAGATTCCTCTGACACCTTGTTCCAGATATAGACAACCCTCTGAGTGAGAAAGTTGCCCCGAGGTCACAACTAAATCTCCCCCCTCTCACCCTAAGCTAATGCTCTCTAGCTTTAGAACCCTTTACCGTGGGAAAAAGATTGTGTGTTCACCTTATCCATGCCCCACATGAGGTTGCAATTTCAACAAGGTTACTCAGTTCTCCAAGCTCTAAAGTAACGAGTCCCAGCGTGTCCAGCCTCTCCCTATAACCCAAGCTCGCTAATCCTAGTAACATCCCAGTGAAACATCATTGATGGGAACTGAGATGTAAACAGTACAACAGTTGGCTTCCAACTAATGTTTAATATGTTCGATTGTGCTGCGAGTAAGAAAGTCATTGTTCTATCTGGGACACGCGACCATAAAACACTTTTGACTCTCTTGAATATAATTTTTTTACAATTCTATCCCTCTTGAAATCTACACCAAACCCAAGCATATCAGGAGCAGACGAGGGCATTCAATTCAATTCGAGATACCAGCTACCAAGACAGATGTATATAGCAATTCATTCTTCCCTCCCACAATTAAAGCAATGGAATAGTCTTCACCCTACTATAGTTACTCAACCAGATGCAACTACATTTATGGTAGTTCTTCTTCTCCAAGAAGCCCTTCTTGCTTAAGTCCATACTCCGCCACCTCCAGTTTAAATTCCATTTGGAATATTTTGGAGGACCAAGAACCAAGAAATAAACACTAGTATTTCATTCGTTCTTGCTATGGCCTTATCAACCTCCATAACACCCATCAAATGATTTCCCAGAGTGGGGGAATCGAGGACCAGAGGACATCGGCTTAAGGTGAGGGGGGAAACATTTAATAGGAACCTGAGGGATAACTTTTTTAGACAAAGGGTGGTGGGTGTATGGAACGAGCTGCCAGAGGAGGTAGTTGAGGCAGGTGGTATTGCAAATTTTAAGAAACATTTGGACAGGTACATGGATAGGACAGGTTTAGAGGAATATGGGCCAAACACAGGCAAGTAGGAATAATGTAGATAAGACATGTTGGTGGTGTGGACAAGTTGGGCTGAAGGGCCTGTTCCCATGCTGTATGACTATGACTCTATTTTCTCATTTCACTTTTAGATCCATTTGATCCTATCCTTAGTTATATTTCTATACTTCAGCTAACACAATACTTATCAAAATGTAGTGCTATATACTTGATGTTGTAATTCATTTTTCAATTATAAGCTACTCTTTAACGTTATTAATTTCTGATGCTGGATCCTATTATCCAGGATTGAGAATGATCAGCCATGATCACATTGAATGGTG
This sequence comes from Rhinoraja longicauda, assembly GCF_053455715.1. Taxonomy (NCBI): domain Eukaryota; kingdom Metazoa; phylum Chordata; class Chondrichthyes; order Rajiformes; family Arhynchobatidae; genus Rhinoraja; species Rhinoraja longicauda. The sequence goes on along the minus strand of NC_135984.1, from coordinate 449,710 downwards.
GTGCTGGCTCGAAGGGCCAAATGGCCTCCTCCTGCACCTATTGTCTATTGTCTATTGTCTATTGTCTATTGTCTATTGTCTATTGTCTATTGTCAGAAATCAGATGAAGTAAGAAAAATGACGAGGCCTGAAGTCAAAGATAATGGAGAGAAAACTATCAATCCTGTTGCGTCTCATTCAGCTGAAGTGCAGCTGCTTTCATTTGACCTGAAAAGGCACCATATTTTCATTTAATTCACAGTGAAACGAAATGAGGTTAGCATTTCGCTTCTCTTTACTGATCATACATCTAACACTTCTCACCATGATAACAATAGTGAGTTACTCACTAAAACATACAAGATGCAACAGGGGAAAGTAGACGGAGTCAGTAAATGGGGCTGGAAGTCTAGAGAAGGGTCCAGAAAAGGGTCCATTCTGTCCACAGATGCTGCCTGACCTGCTGTGTTCATCCAGCACTTTGTGTTCTGCTCAAGAATCACTAAACTCCCATTGAGGAGAGAAGCAACCAGGTGAGGTGTTGTGTGACTCATGGTATTAGTGTGGGTGGCTCAGCTGATGAAACCTACTGGAATTTGGCCAACTCAATTTGTCAGGTTTCAGGGTGGAGAATGAATAACAAGATAATTGGAAGAGGGCAAGAATGGGCAATAAAAGCAAAGCTGAAGAGGTTACAAAGGTGAAGATAGACACAAAATGCTGGGGTAACTCAGCGGGACAGGCAACATCTCAGGAGAGAAGGAATGGGTGACGTTTTGGGTCGAGATCCTTCTTCAGGGTGGGAAGGACTAATATAACTATTACTTACGTAACTCTTTAAACACGGGGAAACATTCCAAGATATCTCTCCGAGAAAACGTGATGTCAAGTCACATAACGGGACAAATGCTTCATTAAGAGAAAGAGAAAGGAGAAAGAGAAAGGAGAAAGAGAAAGGAGAAAGAGAAAGGAGAAAGCCAAACCAGCTGAATACATGGATTATAATCAGACATGGACCATCTAAAATGAACAAGCACAGATTTCTTGAAGGATGATATGATACATAAAACCATAAGAAATAGGAGCAGAAATTCAGGATGGCACAGTGTCACAGCAGTAGAGTTGCTGCCTTATAGCCCCAGAGACTCGGGTTTGATCCTAACTGCGGGTGCTGTCTGTACAGAGTTTATATGTTCTCCCCGTGACCGTGTGGGTTTCCCCCTGGTGTTCTGGTTTCCTCCCACACTCTAAAGACGTACAGATTTGTAGGAAAAAAAAACTGCAGATGCTGGTTTAAATCGAAGGTAGACACAAAATTCTGGAGTAACTCAGCGGGTCAGGCAGCATCTCGGGATAGAAGGAATGGGTGACATTTTAGGTCAAGACCTTTCTTCAGACTGACTACAGATTTATAGGTTCATTTGGCTTTGGTAAGAATAGTAAATTGTCCCTAGTATGTTTATTCTAGTGCTAGTGTACAGGGGTGATCGCTGGTCGGCATGGACTCAGTGGATCGAAAGGCCTGTTTCCATGCTGTATATCTAAACCCTAAATGTCAGGCCATTCATCCTACGGAGTCTACTCCGCCATTCAGTCATGGCTGATCTATTTTCCCCCCTGAAACCCATTCTCTTGACGTTGCCCCATAATCTTTGCCCCATAACCTTTGCCCCATAACCTTTGATGCCCTTCCTCATCAAGAACCTATGAATCTCCATCTTAAAAATACCCAATGTCTTGGCTTCCACAGCCATCTGTGGCAATGAATTCCACAGATGCGCCACCCTCTGACTAAAACATTTCCGCCTCATCTTTATTTTGAAGGTACATCCTTGTATTCTGCAGTGGTGCCTTCTGGTTCTAGACTCTCCCATTACTGTAAACATCTTCTCCATGTCCAGTCTATTCTAGGCCTTTCATTATCCGGTACAATAGACAATAGGTGCAGGAGTAGGCCATTCAGCCCTTCGAGCCAGCACCGCCATTCAATGCGATCATGGCTGATCACTCTCAATCAGTACCCCGTTCCTGCCTTCTCCCCATACCCCCTCACTCCGCTGTCCTTAAGAGCTCTATCCAGCTCTCTTTTGAAAGCATCCAACGAACTGGCCTCCACCGCCTTCTGAGGCAGAGAATTCCACACCTTCACCACTCTCTGACTGAAAAAGTTATTCCTCATCTCCGTTCTAAACGGCCTACCCCTTATTCTTAAACTGTGGCCCCTTGTTCTGGACTCCCCCAACATTGGGAACATGTTTCCTGCCTCTAATGTGTCCAATCCCCTAATTATCTTATATGTTTCAATAAGATCCCCCCACATCCTTCTAAATTCCAGTGTATACAAGCCTAATTGCTCCAGCCTTTCAACATACGACAGTCCCGCCATTCCGGGAATTAACCTAGTGAACCTACGCTGCACGCCCTCAATAGCAAGAATATCCTTCCTCAAATTTGTAGACCAAAACTGCACACAGTACTCCAGGTGCGGTCTTACCAGGGCCCGGTACAACTGTAGAAGGACCTCTTTGCTCCTATACTCAACTCCTCTTGTTATGAAGGCCAACATTCCATTGGCTTTCTTCACTGCCTGCTGTACCTGCATGCTTCCTTTCAGTGACTGATGCACTAGGACACCCAGATCTCGTTGAACATCCCCTCTTCCTAACTTGACACCATTCAGATAATAATCTGCCTTTCTATTCTTACTTCCAAAGTGAATAACCTCGCACTTATCTACATTAAACTGCATCTGCCATGTATCCGCCCACTCACACAACCTGTCCAAGTCGCCCTGCAACCTCATAGCATCTTCCTCACAGTTCACACTACCCCCCAGCTTAGTATCATCTGCAAATTTGCTAATGGTACTTTTAATCCCTTCATTTAAGTCATTAATGTATATCGTAAATAGCTGGGGTCCCAGCACCGAACCTTGCGGTACCCCACTGGTCACTGCCTGCCATTCCAAAAGGGACCCATTTATCCCCACTCTTTGCTTTCTGTCTGTCAACCAATTTTCTATCCATGTCAGTACCATACCCCCAATACCATGTGCTCTAATTTTGCCCACTAATCTCCAATGTGGGACCTTGTCGAAGGCTTTCTGAAAGTCGAGGTACACCACATCCACTGACTCTCCCCTGTCAATTTTCCTAGTTACATCCTCAAAAAATTCCAGTAGATTTGTCAAGCATGATTTCCCCTTCGTAAATCCATGCTGACTCGGAATGATCCTGTTACTGCTATCCAAATGCTCAGCAATTTCGTCTTTTATAATTGACTCCAGCATCTTCCCCACCACTGATGTCAGACTAACTGGTCTATAATTACCCGTTTTCTCTCTCCCTCCTTTCTTAAAAAGTGGGATAACATTTGCTATCCTCCAATCCACAGGAAATGATCCTGAATCTATAGAACGTTGAAAAATGATCTCCAATGCTTCCACTATTTCTAGAGCCACCTCCTTAAGTACCCTGGGATGCAGACCATCAGGCCCTGGGGATTTATCAGCCTTCAGTCCCATCAGTCTACCCAAAACCATTTCCTGCCTAATGTGGATTTCCTTCAGTTCCTCCATCACCCTAGGTTCTCCGGCCCCTAGAACATTTGGGAGATTGTGTGTATCTTCCTCAGTGAAGACAGATCCAAAGTAACGGTTTAACTTGTCTGCCATTTCTTTGTTCCCCATAATAAATTCCCCTGCTTCTGTCTTCAAGGGACCCACATTTGCCTTGACTATTTTTTTCCTCTTCACGTACCTAAAAAAACTTTTGCTATCCTCCTTTATATTATTGGCTAGTTTACCCTCATACCTCATCTTTTCTCCCCGTATTGCCTTTTTAGTTAACTTTTATTGCTCTTTAAAAGAGTCCCAATCCTCTGTCTTCCCACTCTTCTTTGCTATGTTATACTTCCTCTCCTTAATTTTTATGCTGTCCTTGACTTCCCTTGTCAGCCACAGGTGTCTCTTACTCCCCTTAGAGTCTTTCCGCCTCTTTGGGATAAATTGATCCTGCAACCTCTGCATTATTCCCAGGAATACCTGCCATTGCTGTTCTACCGTCTTCCCTGCTAGGGCCTCCTTCCAGTCAATTTTGGCCAGCTCCTGCCTCATGCCTCTGTAATCCCCTTTGCTATACTGTAATACTGACACTTCCGATTTTCCCTTCTGCCTTTCCATTTGCAGAGTAAAACTTATCATGTTGTGATCACTGCCTCCTAATGGCTCTTTTACCTCTAGTCCCCTTATCAGATCAGGATCATTACACAACACTAAATCCAGAATTGCCTTCTCCCTGGTAGGCTCCAGTACAAGCTGTTCTAAGAATCCATCTCGAAGGCACTCTACAAACTCTCTTTCCTGGGGTCCACTTCCAACCTGATTTTCCCAGTCTACCTGCATGTTGAAATCTCCCATAACCACCGTAGCATTACATTTTTGACACGCCAATTTTATCTCCTGATTCAACTTGCACCCTATGTCGAGGCTACTGTTTGGGGGCCTATAGATAACTCCCATTAGGGTCTTTTTACCCTTACAATTCCTCATTTCTATCCATACTGATTCAACATCTCCTGATTCTATGTCACCCCTTGCAAGGGAATGAATATCATTCCTTACCAGCAGAGCAACACCACCCCCTCTGCCCACCTGTCTGTCTTTTCTATACGTTGTGTACTCCTGAATATTCAGTTCCCAGCCCTGGTCCTCTTGTAGCCATGTCTCAGTGATCCCTACAACATCATACTTGCCCATGACTAACTGAGCCTCAAGCTCATCCACTTTATTTTTTATACTACGCGCATTTAAGTACAACACTTTAACTTCTGTATTTACCTCCCCTCTCACATCGGTCACAAATGGCCCTGCCCTTAATCTCTTTTCCCCTCTAGAACTTCTGTTCCCATTCTTCCGAGAGTCTTCTGCAATATCTCCTGTATTCCCTTTTACCTCATCTTCATATCCCCAATTTGTTAACCCCTCCCCCCCACTACTTAGTTTAAAGCCACAGGTGTCGCACTAGCAAACCTGCCTGCCAGAATGTTTGTCCCCCTGCTGTTAAGATGTAACCCGTCCCTTTTGTACAAGTCACCCCTAGCCCAGAAGAGATCCCAGTGGTCCAGAAATCTAAATCCCTGCTCTCTGCACCAGCCCCTCAGCCATAAATTCATACCCTCTATCTCTCTGTTCCTGGCCTCACCAGCACGAGGTACCGGTAGCAGTCCAGAGATAACCACCTTTGACGTCCTACTTCTCAGTCTTTTTCCTAACTCTCTAAACTCCCGCTGTAACACCTCCTTCCTCTTCCGCCCGACGTCATTCGTGCCCACGTGCACAACGACTTCAGGTTGATCGCCTTCCCTCACTAGGATTTTCTGAAGTACGTTTCAATGAGATCCCTCCTATGCTGAACTTAAATTAATCAAAGTCTTTTTGCCAACATTATGCAATGTTAATAAAACCAGAATGGAAGCAAGTGACCATTGATCCTGAGGGAGAAGCAGAAGTTGTTGTTGAGTTTATTGCCATATACACAGGAACAATCAGCTACAGCTTCACAGGCATATAGACTCAGACAACAGAGAAAAACATCAAAAATGCAAACGCTATGTATAAATACTAGAGGACAGAGACAAGAAAAGTCTGCAAAAACACAGCAGCTAAGTTAGCTCGTGTCTCACAGCTTCAGTGAATTGCTGTCTGTGTGGTGTTTGCATGTTCTCCCTGTAACTGTTTGGGTTTCCTCTGCGTGCTCTGGCTTTTTTCCAACAGGTGGCCAGATTAAGTGGCCATGAAAGATTGACCTTGATATGTAGATGAATTGTAGAATCTGTTGGGGAGTTGATGGGAATAAAATAAGTTACAGGATTAGTGAAAAAATGGGTCTTAGTCGTAGTTGTGTACATGTTGGACGAATGGCATGTTTCTCTGTTGTATCTCACTATGACTGTGTTACTCCATAACAGGTTTACATTTATTATTGTCACAACTGCCAAGGTACAGTGAAAGCTTGTTTAGCATTGAAGGTTTCACAAAATGCTGGAGTAACTCAGCAGGTCAGGCAGCATCTAGGAGAGAGGGAATGGGTGACATCTCGGGTCGACACCCTTCTTTTAGCATGCTATTCAATCAAATCAGATTATGCTGTACATAAATACAATTAAGCCAAACTCAAGTACAATAGGTGGAGCAAAGGGGAAGATACAAGTGCAGAATATAATTCTCAGCATTGTAGAGCACCAATTCCACAGACAAAGTCCAAAGTCCGCAATGGGGTAGAGGTGAATCGGACAGTAGCTTATGAAAGGACCATTCAGAAGCCTGATAATAAGCCTGATAGTTTGCAGGTAGTGTACGGTTTTGGTCAACTATCCACATTGTTTCTGTAACTGAGGCTGCCAATTAATGTTCACTGAGGACTTTAATATGACTTCTTTTCTTGCAGATTCACATCTGCCAGACTTGGTTTGGAAATGAGATTCAAATCCATCTGTGGGGAAATCAGTATGGAAATTCTTACACTGAGGATATTTGAAGCCAGAGACTTTCATTCCGTTAGTATAGGTTTGATATAAATCAAGATATTAGAAATGCAAGGAAGATAACTTCACCAATCTGTCTGCTTGGTTAACGGATCTGTTCCGTTTAATCAGCTGTGATGTTGCACAGGCAGGTATATAATGCTGACTTTGGAGACTTGCTGTCAAAATTAATACCTTCTCCATAGGAATTTCATGAATTCTTCAGCAGAGAGACAGATATGAAATTAAGTGCAAGGCAAATTTGAGGTCATGAAAAAAGACAAGGTATACAAAATGCTGGAGTAACTCAGCGGGACAGGCAGCATTTCTGGAGAGAAGGAATGGGTGACATTTCAGATCTAGACCCTGCTTCAGACTGAATTCAGACAGATCAATCTGGAGAAGGGTATCGACCTGAAACGTCACCCATTCTTTCTCTCCAGAGATGCTGCCTGTCCCGCTGGGTTACTCCAGCATTTTGTGTCTATCTTTGATTTAAACCAGCATCTGCAGTTCTTTCCTACACATGAAAAAAGACAAACTATCACAAAGGCATCCCGTTACTTAATTCATTTAGTGAAAGAGAACATGTGAATCACAAATAAGGATGTGAGCACCTGATGTTTCAGAAGCATATATCAGTTCGACACAACTGTTCAATGTAATTGTTTATTTTCCCAGGTTTTAGACTGTTGTTTCACAGAATCATTGCTCAACACACAACAGCTGCAGATTAAAGCCTTCCTTGGAAAGTAAAAGACTTTAGTTGTCAGTGGCTAAAAGTTTGTTGTTGATGTTATTGGTTCAGTAGCCTTTGAACATAGAACAGTGCAGCAAAGGAGAGGCCATTCGGCCCACAATGTCCGTGCTGATCATAATGTCAGGACAATCTGACCTCCTTTGCCTGCACGTGATCCATATCTCTTTATTCCTCGCCTATCCACGTGGCCATCTAGAAGCTGCATTTCACTCTGATGTCCCCCTTGCCTGGTGTTTATAGAACCAGTGGCCACATCCTCAGAACGAGAGGTTGGCCATTCACGATAAGAAATATCTTCATCCAGAGGGCAATGAATCTTTTGAGTTCACCATCCAAGAGGGCTATGGAGACTCTGTCAAGATACAGATTTCAGATAATGAATTAGTGAGTATAAGAAACTAGCATTGAAGTAAAAGGTCAGACATGATCTTCGGGGTAAAATAGTCTACTCCTCTATCTGACACAAAGTGCTGGAGTAATACAGAAGGACACAGTTTGGCCTATTTTGAAATGCAGTCTGTTTTATCCAAAGATCCCAACACTTCCACCGAGTTTCAAAAAATAATCCTCCTTAAGTAAATAAATGGATTTGTAGAATCTTACACCACATGGAAAATCGCTACTTATGAGATGCAACTTACCATTAACCTCAGGTGTAAGACACTCTCTAGTCTGAATGAAAAAGTAATCTCGGAAAGCCGAGATAATCCCTCAAGTTGAGCTCCAAACAAATGAATAACTAGGATGGCTCAGTGCTGTGCTTGCTAAAGAGCTAAGGCATCAACATTCCTCAGCACCATGAAGTCCCATGGACAGAACTCTCTGGGCACCTTACTGCAGATTGACATAGGGATGAGCAGCTGTCAGTTGGTGAGGTTACGTTTGGTTCTTGAATACATGGATTCTGTAGCAAGACCCAGTTTATAAATTGATCTAGATGAGAGAGCAGTTTATCCTGGGTTGGTGCTGGAATTAATCGCCCCTTCAGAGAAGGCCATCAGGACCAAGCTATGCTTTGTCTGTGGATCTGTGCACGGCTCACAGGTTCAGGGCCTGAGAACCGAACATACTCCACTCTACCTGGGCACTGACTAACAGCTTGAACTATTTTGGGCGTTGGAGCAAGAAATGAGTTTACTATGAGTACAATCAATTATCATACATTTTATTTTTCTTCTGGGTGGGACTTGAACCTATGACATTTGGTCACAGGTGTGAGTGTTATTCCAGTCACAGCTGGCACCTCATCAGAATTCCCTTCTCTCGTGGTCATTCTCTCCTCTTTTCTTGTGCTTTTCCTCTGCGTCCCTTTACATCACTCTCCCCTCTACATCACTCTCCCCTCTACATCACTCTACACCACTCTCCCCTTTACACCACTCTCCCCTCTAAACCACTCTCCCCTCTACACCACTCTAAACCACTCTCCCCTCTACCTCTCTGTTTCCCCTACATCTCTCCTTTCCCCTCTCCACCTCCTTTACTTCTTCCCCGTTTTCATTTGTCTTGTTTCCTGTCTTATTCTAATGACAGACCATTAAAGATGGTGTCATGGGGAGCGTGTCTCAGTCCGCATCAGTGGTGCTGAAGAGAGGGACACAAGGCCAGTTGGATCTCCCGGTTGCTGATCATTCTAACTCGTCACTCACACCCTGACCTTTCTGTCCAGGGTCTGTGGGTCGGAGTGGCCGTGAGCCTGCGATTGGGGCCGGGCTCAGCATCGTGGAGGCCTTGGTGGCAGTAAAGCCTCGCCGCGGCGGTAATGACTCGGGGTTTGACCCGCGGTCGATGGTGGAACTCCTTGATTCACTCATTCCTTCTCACTCAAACCACCCCCTCCCCTGGTACCTTCCCCTGCAACCACAGGAGATGCAACACCTGTCCCTATACCTCCTCCCTCACCTCCATCCAGAGACCCCAGTAATCCTTCTGCTGGATGAAGCATGCATACTTGTTTTACATTTTTTATTTGAAGGTTAAATCACAGAAGGACAATGTGCACTGAACTTTATATCCCTTATATTAACGTGCACATAGCCATGGTGACAACTCTGTGACTTGTTTGGAAACAATGCAAGGAAGAAAAGCATTTTAACAGGAGATAAATGTCTTCATGTTAAATCATGAGCTCCAAAATTAGACATTTAAATGAAAGCAGTCAACTATCAATAGACAATAGACAATAGGTGCAGGAGTAGGCCATTCGGCCCTTCGAGCCAGCACCGCCATTCAATGTGATCATGGCTGATCATTCTCAATCAGTACCCCGTTCCTGCTTTCTCCCCATACCCCCTGACTCCGCTAGCCTTAAGAGCTCTATCTAGCTCTCTCTTGAATGTATTCAGAGAATTGGCCTCCACTGCCCTCTGAGGCAGAGAATTCCACAGATTCACAACTCTCTGACTAAAAAAGTTTTTCCTCATCCCCGTTCTAAATGGCCTACCCCTTATTCTTAAACTGTGGCCCCTGGTTCTGGACTCCCCCAACATTGGGAACATGTTTCCTGCCTCTAACGTGTCCAACCCCTTAATAATCTTATACGTTTCCATAAGATCCCCTCTCATCCTTCTAAATTCCAGTGTATACAAACCTAGTCACTCCAGTCTTTCAACATATGACAGTCCTGCCATTCTGGGAATTAATCTAGTAAACCTACGCTGCACACCCTCAATATCACCATGATATTGTGATTATTAGTGATTTTGATGTAAATACTTTTGCAATCCTTTGCATGAAATAGAAAACAATGAACAGTTATAATGCATGGCTGCGATATACATCCACCTTTTTAGTAAAGGAACATGACTGCAAAACAATGAAGATTATAATAAGGATGAGCAACAATTGTTCCAGTGGTGAATGTTTGCTGTTGCTGTTGTAACTCGGGGCTCATTACTGGTGGAGACAGAGTGCTACGCTAATAACTCATATGGTTGGGGTCCAGTGATTATCGTTTAATGAAATGTCAGTTGGGTGCTTATTATTCTGACTGTGATTTCCAGACTTTATTCTGCAGCCAATAACTCTAGTTATTTTCTCAGTAGAAGGTGCTAGACAGAAAGGTCAGTATTTCATTCATATCCAGTCTTTCAAACAAATAACAGTGCTTGGAGCCTCTAGCAATCACTTTTATTGCTAAAATACAGTCACAAATATCCAGGTATCAAAAATAATTTTTGAGTGAATCATGGAGACATTGCAGGGATTTGCAGGGATTTGCATGGAAATTTCATTTCAGGAAAAGAAAACAAATGTCCTATTTGTTTGTGTAAAAGTTGGGTAATGGTGGATACAAATCTGTGTAGAATAAATGAGAAACTACATCAATAGGAAATATTCAACAGATCAGGCAACCTCTGTACAGAGAAGGATATGTATGTATAATTAGTGAGAGGGGCAAGATTTATTTTTATGTAGCACACACATTCATACTCACCTTCAATGGCTCTCATCCAGGTCTGCACCAATGCTCAGTGTATGGGAGCATGGAAGCCAATTACTAGTAGGTGCAGGAGTAGGCCATTAGGCCCTTCGAGCCAGCACCGCCATTCAATATGATCATGGCTGATCATCTAAAATCAGTACCCTGTTCCTGCATTTTCCCCATATCCCTATTCCTTTAGCCCAAAGAGCTAAATCTAACTCTCTCTTGAAAGCCTTTAAAAATCACGGCCTTAAATTTAGAATGGCTTCACTGTTCCTGATGTCCTTTCCAATTTCTATGCAGTCACTCTTGAACTGAAACCTCCTTGGACTTGCCAGCACATCTCTACATAGCATGAAAGAGTAGCATGGCTGAAGGGGTGTGGAACAAAAGGATCGAAGAGCTGTGAATTGTGAAGCTAGAGGAAGGAATGTAGGTGGAAGAGCAGGGGGGGGGGGGGGGGAGCAGAGGGGAAGTGGAATTGGTGGAAGATGGGATGGAGAAGGTTTTGTAGTTACCGACAATTGGCGAATTCAACGTTCATACCGTTGGGTCATGAGCTACCCAAGTGGAATATGAAGTAGGTAAGGTAAGTAAGATTATGCGTATTATGAAGTTCTTTGTTAGCCTGATTTTACATTCAGTGGTTGGTGGGATCTGATGGCCATTCACCAGAATCTCACCTTTCTAACCAAACGCTGAATACACCTGCGGCCTAATTGTTGAAGTGATGGGCAATCACGTCAAGGATTGACGATGCAGGGGGCATTAATTTCCATACAACATTATTAGTAGCATATGTTCATACATGCGAGACGCTATGGTAGGTTATTACATCAATAGAAGATTAATAATCAGACCAGTATCTGGAAAAAGGATTGAATTTAAATTATAATAGGTGCTGGGGGACTTAATATTTAAATACTTGCAAGCCTCACAGAAAAGAAAATAATGTTAATCTTATTCTGTGAGTTACAGCAACCTGCCTAGGAATGACAGAAAAGTTTAACATAACACAAGTTTAATGTGGGTCATTAATGAAGATTTTTTAAATGCTCACTAGCTTAAATCTACATCACCTGTGTGTTTTAACACTGCATTGTCATGTTATGTTAAACATAACATTGACAACTACACGTTGCTCCTCTGAGTTTCCACTACATGTAAGTATGTCCATTGGTGGCCAAGTAGAGATGATATTACAAGTTCATGTTTCATTTTGGTAGACCCCATTTGGTAGGAAGGAACTGCAGACGCTGGTTTAAACTGAAGATAGACATAAAATGCTGGAGTAACTCAGCGGGTCAGGCAGCATCTCTGGATCGCAGCATCTCCTGCCTGTCCCGCTGAGTTACTCCAGCATTTGTGTCTATCTTTGACCATATTTGGTGTATTATATACTCCTCTGTTATCCGAGGGAGAATGTTGACAATTTGGGCTTGGCTGTGGGTAGGCAAAGCAAACAACTCAAAGGGTGTTGTATGAAAGGTGGAACCGCAAATAACTAAATGAGTCTGAGATTCAACTATAATTGACCTGATCAGAATCACCCTCTCCTTTATCATTAACATCCTTGCACTTTGTTCCTTAGACCGTGCCATCCTTAATCCTGACATACAACCACTACCTCTATCTGTGTAGAAGGGAACTGCAGATGCTGGTTTATACTGATGATAGGCACAAAGTGCTGGATTAACTCTGGAGGACAGGCAGCATCTCTGAAGAGTAAGGATGGGTGACATTTCGAGTCGGCACCCTTCTTCAGATCCCTTCCCAGTGTTTAACCCGATTGCAAGTTTACACGGGTCATCATCTAGTTAGCTCCATGTTGAGTGAAAGAACTTTGGATTCATTCAAGGAGTAGTTGAATCTATTGAGCATATATCAATCGACTGGAAGCTAAGAGGAGTTGTTGTCAATGTTTGGCATATAGGGATAAACATATAGGCACAAAAAGCTGGAGTAACTGAGACAGGCAAGCAACATCTCAGGGACCAGCCTGAAGAAGGGTCTCGACCCGAAATGTCACCCATTCCTTCTCTCCAGAGATGCTGGCCGTCCCGCTGAGTTACTCCAGCTTTTTGTGTCTATCATCAGTTTAAACCAGTATCTGCAGTTCCATCCTACATCGGGATAAATAGGTTCCATTTGCTGATTATCAATATTTATTTCTACAGTAGAGATTGCTAGACTTGTTCCTCTTCAAGCAGTTACTACAAACATCCAAATGGATCTTTCCTCCCTCTTTATGAAGTGGGACACTGATGCAGCATATTGGCTTTATGTTTACGCATTTGGTGTTATGAAATTATGAAGATTGTTTATCAGAAAAATGGTAATGAGAGAGTGATTGATGGTTTCATACAACATGAGGTGGTTTATAAACGTTGTTCCAAACATAGTAGATATGATTGAAGAATTCAATCTGTTTTGAAAAATCTCATCTGAAAAATTAATGTCCCTTTTGCTGTCAGCTGTATTAACTAAATCTTTGATGTTATCTTAGATTGCAAAAGCAGACATTCACGTTGTCTTAATACATATTATTATACATCACTCATTTCATTCAAAAAGGACACAAAATGCTGGAATAATTTAACAAGTCAGGCATCATCTCTGGAGAACATCGACAAGTAACTTTTCTGGTTGGGAGCCTTCTTTAGACTCAAGGTCCTGACCTGAAAAGCCACCTATCCACGTTCTCCAGAGATGTTGCCTGACTCACTGAGTTACTCCAGCATTTTGTGTCTTTTTTTGTAAATCAACACCTGCAGTTCCTGTTCTGTTTCTAATAGCTTTCCGGTTCTTTATTTTTGTACTTTGTAAAATGGAGCCCCTTATCTACATTAATTTCTCTATGGGAATAAACAACGGGACTACACATCACTACTCAGCAACACCACAGCCATGAAAATGATCATACAGCTGCTACATTATAGCACATGTACTTTGTTTACTCTGAGTGAATAGCAGAGGAAAACTCTATAGAGAAATTAAATTAATATTTCCAATCCTGTTTGGGTTGGAATTGCTGCTGTGTTTTTGTGGCTATGATGTATCTTACCATTTGCATGTGTGCATGTGTGCGTATGAGCGTGTGTCCATATGTATGTGTGTGTGCGTGTGTGCATGTGTACATGTGTGCGTGTGCGTGCATGTGTATGTGTGCATGTGTATGTGTGTGCGGGTGTGCTTGTGTGCATGTGCGTGTGCGTGGGTGCATGTGCGTGTGCGTGGGTGCATGTGCGTGTGCGTGGGTGCATGTGCGTGTGCGTGGGTGCATGTGTACGTGTGTGCGAGTGCGTGCATGTGTATGTGTGCATGTGTATGTGTGTGCGGGTGTGCTTGTGTGCATGTGTATGTGTGCATGTGTATGTGTGCATGTGTACGTGTGTGCGTGTGCGTGGGTGCATGTGTGCGTATGTGTGCATGTGCGTGTGCGTGGGTGCATGTGTATGTGTGCATGTGTATGTGTGCATGTGCGTGTGCGTGGGTGCATGTGTGTGCGTATGTGCGTGGGTGCATTGTATCAGCTTGTTTCACTCAGTCTTGGCTATTTTTCTATTTTGTTCCATCTGCCAAAGTTACTATATAATCAATTCAAGAAAAGGAGAAATCACAGATCCTACATAACATTTGAGTCCCCCCAGTGTTCATTAAATTTACTATACAGGAATTCCATTTCCATCCTCTTTTTTTCCAAAAAAAATAATTTAAATGAACTATTTACAAAAAATACCCACAAATATACAAACAAACCCACCACCTTAGTACAAAGCAAAACAATTCTTAAATATCAAATATACTGAGTATTAAATAACTATGTTACAATCCCCATTGAGGATGACTTCCACCCCCCGCACTGCCCAGCGATCCCAGAAACCCCCCAGGGTGCCCGTGGAAAGCTCGTGGTCTCTCTCCAACACCGCCCGGGCGCAGGCGTAACCCCGGGAAAGAGGTGGGCAGCCGGCTCGGGCAGAGCCCTCTCCCGCCTGGCGCTGTGACTCGCGGATGGCCAACTTGGCCAGGCCCAGGATCAACCCAACCAGGACATCTTCAGCCCCACCCTCTCCTCTCCTCGATGCTGAGGGTGTCCACAGATGAGGGCAGTGAGTGAGAAGTGCAGCCAGAAGGCAAGGAGCAGCCCCTTTAGATGTTGGAACAGGGGCTGCAACCTCACACACTCCATGTACACGTGGTACACAGACTCTCACACTCCATGTACATGTGGTACACAGACTCACACACTCCATGTACACAGGGTACACAGACTCACACACTCCATATACACGTGGTACACAGACTCTCACACTCCATGTACATGTGGTACACAGACTCACACACTCCATGTACACAGGGTACACAGACTCTCACACTCCATGTACACAGGGTACACAGACTCACACACTCCATGTACACAGGGTACACAGACTCACACACTCCATGTACACGTGATACACAGACTCTCACACTCCATGTACACGTGGTACACAGACTCACACACTCCATATACACGTGGTACACAGACTCTCACACTCCATATACACGTGGTACACAGACTCTCACACTCCATGTACACGTGGTACACAGACTCACACACTCCATGTACACGTGGTACACAGACTCTCACACTCCATATACACGTGGTACACAGATTCTCACACTCCATGTACACGTGGTACACAGACTCACACACTCCATGTACACGTGGTACACAGACTCACACACTCCATGTACACGTGGTACAGGGACTCACACACTCCATGTACACGTGATACACAGACTCACACACTCCATGTACACGTGGTACACTGACTCACACACTCCATGTACACGTGGTACACAGACTCACACACTCCATGTACACGTGATACACAGACTCACACACTCCATGTACACGTGGTACACAGACTCTTCCAGCCCGCAGCAGTGGCGGGCGGCCGGCGAGTCTATGAACCAACCGCGAGGGATACAGGTTGCAGGGGGCTCCTTGGTGCAGTTGCCCCCACCCCCATGTCCACACCGACCATTGGTCACCCCTACATTAGGTCCATGCTATCCCACTTTCGCATCCTACACCTTGGGGCAATGTACAGAAGCCAATTAACCTACAAACCTGCACATGTTTGGAATGTGGGAGGAAACTAGAGCACCCAGAGTCAGAGGAAGAACGTATAAACTCCATACAGAAAGCACCCGCAGTCTGGATGGAACGCATGTCTCTGGTGCTGTGAGGCAGCAGCTTTACCACTGAACCACTGTGCAGTCATATACAGCTTCAACTGTTCCAAACTGATTTTGCAAACCCACAACAAAAGCTGGAAGACATTAATTGCCACTTGTGTTTTCCTCTCTAACTTTGTCATTATCACACAATCAGCAAATGTCAGATACAATTGTTAAGTTGTTCGCAGCACCCACTAAATATTTAATGGGGAGGGGACAATCAAATCTGGAACGCTATTGGTCATTCTAAACCTCACTAAAGTGAGTATAAGAAAATAACTGCAGATGCTGGTACAAATCGATTTATTCACAAAGTGCTGGAGTAACTCAGCAGGTCAGGCAGCATCTCGGGAGAGAAGGAATGGGTGACGTTTCGGGTCGAGACCCTTCTTCAGACTGATTTTACAAGTGAGTTCGGACTGAGCAACTAAAGTGAGTTCGGACTGAGGCTGGGGAGGGGAGCAGGGGAGAGAAGTGCTGACAAACATTCAACGGATCAATGCTTCATTATTGTCACGTGTGCACAGCACACTAACGCTCTCTAGCGCATCCCACAAATGCACAGGTACCATATTCTGGGACAATTTACAAAGTGAATAATTATTGTGATTGTGTGCATAACTGTATAACATTTTTCCTGACACCATAATTAACACGGTAAGTAATAGACAATAAACAATAGACAATAGACAATAGGTGCAGGACGAGGCCATTCGACCCTTCGAGCCAGCACCGCCATTCAATGTGATCATGGCTGATCTTTCACAATCAGCACCCCGTTCCTGCCTTCTCCCCATACCCCCTGACTCCGCTATCTTTAAGAGCTCTATCTAGCTCTCTCTTGAAAGCATCCAGAGAATTGGCCTCCACTGCCTTCTGAGGCAGAGAATTCCACAGATTTACAACTCTCTGACTGAAAAAGTTTTTCCCCATCTCCGTTCTAAATGGCCTACCCCTTATTCTCAAACTGTGGCCACTGGTTCTGGACTCCCCCAACATTGGGAACATGTTTCCTGCCTCTAATGTGTCCAATCCCTTAATAATCTTATGTTTCAATAAGATCCCCTCTCATCCTTCTAAATTCCAGCGTATACAAGCCTAGTCGCTACAGTCTTTCAACATATGACAGTCCCGCCATTCCGGGAATTAACCGAGTGAACCTACACTGCACTATTCTAATGAGTGGAAGCCTTGGCCTGCTTGATCTCCAGAATCTAGAGTGTTGGAGTGTTTTTCTTGACAAGACCCTTGCCATCACTACTCCCTGTGCAGAAACCATTGATTACTTTACAATCTAATCCATGACTAAATAATTCCTGGATCTAAAATGTTGTTGAATATTGAATTGACATGTTGTCTATCTCAAATAATGTTTCTGAAAAGTGACCATGGTAACTTTACAGGTAGAGTAAGGACACACACAGGTAGAGTAAGGACACACACAGGTAGAGTAAGGACACACACAGGTAGAGTAAGGACACACACAGGTAGAGTAAGGACACACACAGGTAGAGTAAGGACACACACAGGTAGAGTAAGGACACACACAGGTAGAGTAAGGACACACACAGGTAGAGTAAGGACACACACAGGTAGAGTAAGGACACACACAGGTAGAGTAAGGACACACAGGTAGAGTAAGGACACACACAGGTAGAGTAAGGACACACACAGGTAGAGTAAGGACACACACAGGTAGAGTAAGGACACACACAGGTAGAGTAAGGACACATACAGGTAGAGTAAGGACACACACAGGTAGGGTAAGGACACACACAGGTAGAGTAAGGACACACACAGGTAGGGTAAGGACACACACAGAATACATGTTATCAATGAAAAGACAGAAAGCAAAATAAGATTCTTTAAAATTTGTATAAGCTTGCTGCAGATTTTTTAATAACTGATAATATTGTGGCACATGTTGATGGGCACAGGCTCCACATATTAGTCAGGAAAGGTCTACCAGAAATTGTGAATTGATATTTTAATGCTAGGTTATCTGTTGATTCTAAATGAATGTAAATATGAAGAGATGAAATTTCTGCTCAGTACATCATTGAAAAAATAAGTTAGAGTTTGTGATAATGGCTGCAATTGTCAGTTGCCTGTGAGGTGAAAATCATGAATATATTTGGCTTAATCTGCACAAACTGCCCCTCTTCTTCTTGTTGTTTGAAATAGTTTCGTGATTTGTATTATAATAAGAAAGACATTAATAGTCAGTTCCACAATCTTCACATCATAAAATGCTTTCCATCCTTAGAAATACTTTTAGAGTGGAAGCCTCTGATCTAACATGGAACTAACATCAAGCAGTGAAGGCAGCACAGCATCACAAGGCACTTGACAAACAGTTTGGTACGCATATTCAAACCGCACGAAACAACAGTTGATAGTAAGTTGGACAAGGAGTGTTTGGGCAGGTGACCAAAGGGAAATGTTTTCTGGAGGACAAGACAGATGGAGTGGCGGAGTTTTTTTCCAGTCAGAGGGTGGTGAAGGTGTGGAATTCTCTGCCTCAGAAGGCAGTGGAGGCCAGTTCGTTGGATGCTTTCAAGAGAGCTGGATAGAGCTCTTAAGGATAGCGGAGTGAGGGGGTATGGGGAGAAGGCAGGAACGGGGTACTGATTGAGAGTGATCAGCCATGATCGCATTGAATGGCGGTGCTGGCTCGAAGGGCTGAATGGCCTACTCCTGCACCTATTGTCTATTGTCTATTGTCTATTAGACCCTTGACATCACCGGTGGAGCAACTAAATCCAGGGATAGTCGCAAGGTCAGGAATATAGGAATGGAGAATCACAGAGGGACAAGGCTTCAGTGTTGTTGAGTTGGCAGACTGGGACAGAGTGGAGCACAGATTCGACAAGGGTGAAAATAATAACATTAAGGTCTTGCTAACCTGGGAGATGATGCGGAAATAATGGGTAACTAGAACTAGAGATAGCACTACGTTTTAATTTAATAACAATCGTATATAAAATCAAGGCATAGAAGATAGACCCCAAAGGCTGGAGAAACTCCCTGGAGAACATAGATAGGTGATGTTTCAGGTTGTGACATCCCATCCCAAAACGTCACTTATCCATGTCCTCCAGAGATGCTGCCTGACCAGCTGAGTAACTCCAGCACTTTGTGTGTTTTGTTTTGTAAACCAGTATCAGCAGTTCCTTGTGTCTACATAAAACACACTTCCTTCAGTGCAAATTATTTTGTGGTGTTGACTCCTGAGTTTATTCTTTCTCTTCCCTCCTCTCCTGATAATTCTATGTCATTAAGTTCAAGAGATCATGAGGCCAATCTGAGTTAAGGTAGTAGACTCTTCAACCATGGGAGCACCCCATTAAACACTGGAGTCCAGAGTCCAGTCAAGGGATGTGTTCAGAAAGAGAACAATGAAATTCTGCCTGGCAGCAGCACAACAGGCAAGTGGAACATGGTCAGGACCTACACAGTGAATGGTAGGGCTCTGGGTAATGTTGTACAGCAGAGGGATCTAGGAGTGCAGGTGCATTGTTCCCTGAAGGTGGAGTCGCAGGTAGATCGGGTGGTCAAAAAGACATTTGGCACATTGGCCTTCATCAGCCAGAATATTAAGTGTAGAAGTTGGGAGGTCTTTGTTTTGTTAGTGTGTTTCCTTTCTGTAACCTGCTACATTACAGCTACACAACTAATTAACAGAGGCTTTACACTCCAGTCTTGGGTTCAGCCATTTTAATTCAGGATCACTCTGGCTACAGCCTCATGGGTAATATATCCCCGGTACTGCACCACCGGGTGCGCTATTCCCATAACATCCCCCTTTATATACAAAACAGATATGTACAGGAACCATACATGTATAGCCATAAATTAAATTCTTCCATGGTATCTTATTTCACTGAGTCCAACATGTCTGCAACAGTCCATTTTCCAACATGCCTTTGACAATCCATTTCCGTGGTAGCTTCCAAATTTTCCTCCCTTGGATCTGCGACAGTTCAGTGCTCGGAATTATCTAAACTTTGAACAACACATGTCTGGTTCCTCATTCCCTTTCCCTTTTTATCTATTAATTTGTTTGTTTATTTATTTAGTTTTATTAGCCATTACATAAAACAATGCATATCAAACTATAAACTAAACTAAACTATCAAACGAAAATATAACATTAACTTTTTAAATATAACCTAATAGCCTTTACATCTATATTTAACTACATGTACAGGCCCTATCCTTATTTGGGCACATAATCCTGCAGATAGCGTGGTTTTCGAACGCATCTACCAGATCTTGTTGTCAGGGTTTGATGCTCCCTGGGGACCGGTGGTCGGCTCATAGATCGATTTTCTCACTCCGGTTCAGGCAACGTCACCAGGTCATCTAGGTCAACATCAACGCGATGAAATGGCTCGTTGGTCTTCCTCAGATGGCGCCGATTCCGACGATAGATGACGCCGTCCTCGGTTCTGACTTCATAAGATCTGGGTTGCGCAACACGGCCTACAACCACAGCCTTCCTCCAGGACTGATGTCGATTATCGGTCGGCTTCACTTGAACTGGATGGCCAGCTTTCAGGGGGATCAGATCTTGAGATCCTCTGTTGTATTAGTCTGCTTGTCTGTCTCTAGCTGCTCTCAACTCATCTCTTACTTTTTTTGGAATTTCAGGTTTGAGCAGCCTCTGAGTAGTCGGTAGAATGGTCCTGGTACGTCTGTTCATCAATCTTTGAACTGGACTGCTACTCATGCCAGGTGTTGGTGTGTTGCGAAAAGCTAGTAGGCTCAGGTAAGGGTCAGCTCCGGCAGCCTTAGCCTTCCTCAGCAATGACTTCGCAACTTTCACACTGCTCTCCGCCTTTCCATTACTCTGTGGATAATAGGGTGATGTGCTCGTATGTTCAAACTGCCACTTCTTGGTAAAACTCTTGAACTCCTCAGCTGTGAACTGTGGCCCTAACCTCCCCTCACATCCGGAATCTTGGAATCATCTTTGATCAAACCCTCTCCTTCGACAAACACATCAAACACATCACAAAGACAGCCTTCTTCCACCTCAAAAACATTGCCCGTCTCCGTCCATCCCTCTCCTCCACAGCTGCAGAAACCCTCATCCACGCCTTCATCACCTCCCGTCTGGACTACTGCAACAGCCTCCTCTATGGCGCACCCTCAAAAATCATCAGTAAACTTCAATACATTCAAAACTCCGCTGCCTGTCTACTCACCCACTCCTCGATCCGTGACCATATCACCCCCGTCCTTTACAAACTCCACTGGCTCCCCATCCCCCAGAGAATCCAGTACAAAATCCTCCTCATGACCTACAAAGCCCTCCATAACCTGGCCCCATCCTATCTGACCGACCTCCTCCACAGGCACACTCCCACCTGCACCCTCCGCTCTGCTGCTACCAATCTCCTATCCCCCCACATCCGGACCAAACTCAGATCCTGGGGGGACAGGGCTTTCTCCATCACTGCTCCCACCCTATGGAACTCACTACCCCAAACCGTCAGAGACTCCTCCACACTCACCACATTCAAAACATCACTGAAGTCTCACCTATTCAGTACTGCCTTCAACCACTGAAGGTCACCCCACCTTCTGTCTCCTTTCTCTGTTCGTTTACTTATTTATCTATTTATTCACTTCCCTATATTCTCTAAATCCCTGTAAAGCGTCTTTGAGTATATGAAAAGCGCTATATAAATGTAATGTATTATTATTATTATTATTATTATTATCTGTGATGAGCTGATCTGGTATTCCATATCTTGCGAACTGGCCTTTCATTTTATGGATGACATTCACTGCCAGTGTTTTCTCTAGATAGTCTATTTCCCAATATCCTGAGAAATAGTCCAGTGATCAAATAGTTCCTTCCATCCAAGTGGAACAAATCTGCACCCACCTTCGCCCATGGTCTCTCTGGAATTTCATGGGAATGCAGCGTTTCTTTTGGTTGCTCTTTCCCTTGAGCTTGACATGTCTCACATTTTTGTATGAAGTCCTTGGTTTCTGCACTCATTCCGGGCCAGTGCAGACATTCTCTTGCTCTTCTTAGACAGCCATTCACACCAATGTGGGAATCATGTACTCGTGTGAGCATGTCGCGTCTCCTGGCTTTAGGGATGATTACTCTCTCTCCCCTAAATATGAGACCATCTCCAACACTCAGCTCATCCCTCACATGGAAATAGGAGATGAGCTCTGGGTCAACATCCTTCTTGTTCTCTGGCCAGCCTCATTTGATCACCTCTTGCAGTTTCTGCATAGTCTCATCTTCTCCTGTTGCATCCCTTATGCCATTTAGCAGAGGCTGTGCTATTGGGATGTGCCTTGCCAGGTTTACAGTCTCCAGTTCTCTCATGGTCTTGTCAGTCTTGCCAGTCTGAATATATGCTCTGCTCAGCGTGTCTGCAAGGTGCATCTCCTTCCCTGGTCTGTATCTTATTGTCACATCATAGGTCTGCATCCTCACCAGCATCCTCTGCAATCTCTTTGGTGCCCGATGAAGTGGTTTTGTGGCGATTATCTCCAGTGGCTTATGGTCTGACTGCACATTCACTGGCCTTCCATATGTGTACACATGGAACCTCTCTAGACCAAACATCACTGCCAGCAATTCTTTTTCTATTTGTGCATATCTGGTCTCCGCATCCGTCAGGGCCCTGCTGGCATAGGCAACTGGATGGCCCTCCTGCATCAGCGCCGCACCAAGTCCAGTTTCTGACGCGTCGGCCTGTACTGTCAACTCCTTGGATGGATCATAGTATCTGAGTACTGGCTCGGCAGTTACTAGCTTCTTTATGTCCATCACCGCCCTGTCATGCACCTGTGCCCACCACCAAACTACATCCTTCTGTGTCAGCTTGCGTGGCGGTTCACATAGGTCGCTTAATCCAGGAAGGAATTTGCTCAAGTAGTTAACAAAGCCAATAAATCGCTGAACTCCTTGGACATCCTTTGGGTTAGGCATATGTAGCACGGCTTCTACCTTCCCTGGATCTGGTTTCAGTCCTGCAGCAGAGACTCTATGTCCTATGAAAGTGACTTCCTTCACCTTCAGCTTTGCCTTCTCTATGTTCAGCTTCAGGTGACGGTCACGACATCTCTCCATCAGAGCTTTAACCTTCCTGTCATGGTCTCTTTCTGCTTCCTCTGCCGTTTTTCCTTTCCCAAACACTAGGATGTCGTCAGCAACAGACCTCACTCCTTCCAGGCCCTCCAGCACTTGGTTCTGTCGTCGCTGGAACTCCTCAGGGGCCGTGGACAGACCACACGGCATGCGTCTCCACCTATATCTACCATATGGTGTGTTAAATGTCGTAAGCTGAGAACTCTCATCATCCAGTTCCACATGCCAAAACCCGTTCTTGGCATCAAACGTGCTAAAGACCTTGGCATCATTCAGGTCGGTGAGGACATCTTCGATCGTCGTCATTGGGTAATGACTTCTTTTAAGCCCCTTGTTCAGATCCCTCGGGTCTAAACACACTCTCAACTTCCCATTGGGCTTTTCTACACACACAAGGCTGAATACCCATGGTGTGTGGGTCTCTACTGGGGCAATTATTTCCACTTCTGTCAGTCTGCCTAACTCCTCTTTCAGCTTACTCCGTAAGGCTACAGGGATTCTTCGTGGTGGGTGGATCACCGGCGTTTTGCTGTCAGCTACCAGCAGATGGTACTTGCCCTCAAATTTACCTGTCCCTTCAAACACATCAGCATTCTCCGCTATCAATCTTTCCTTGGTCAGAGGGATTTCACTGCCACTCAGTGTCATTATGTTCTCTGTACACACTGAGATGAGCCCCATCTGCTGGGCTGCCCTGTTTCCCAGGATTGGAATGCAGTCTTCCTCCAGGACTACAAACTCTACTTTGTATTTCCTTCCATTCTTCGGGTTCACCAGTCTCATCGTGCTTTTCCCAAGAGGCACCACTGTGCTATTGTTGTACATGGACAATACTTGCTTGGTTTCATCCACATCCTTCGCATACATCTTGGGAATGATGTTACATGTGGCTCCACTGTCCACCTGGAATTTTACTTCCTTCCCTTTCAGCATCATGGTCGCAAAGATTTTCTTTGGGAATTGAGTCTCCTCAACCCTGTGCACACTTTCTGCTTTTCCTGCTTCTGGTTGCAGTTCCATTGTGTGAATTTCATCAACCTCTTGACTGTCATCATACTCATCACTGGAACTCTCCACTTCCACCACTGCATGCACAGGTTTTTTCCCTTTCTTTTCTTTCTTCTGCTACCCCTGCTTTTCCATGCATTGTGAGGCGAAATGATCTTTCTGATGGCATTTGAAACACCCCCTGCCATATGCCGGACATTTCACCTTTCTCTCATGTTTGTATCCACAGTATGTGCACTCTATGGTTGGCTGGTATCGTTTCCCCTCCTGTCTCACTGCAAAGACATCTTGTCGCTGGTCCCCTACCAGGACATCAACTCTGGCCTTGGCCAGCACCGAAGCCTGGCATGCCTTCACACACTTTTCTAAGTCAAGTGAGGTTTCTCGGAGAAGTCTTTCCCGCAGCATGTCATCCCTTATGCCGCATATTATTCTATCACGTATAAGTGAATCCTTCAGCTCTCTGAAACCGCAATGAGCTGCCAAGAGCTTCAGTTCTATTAAAAACGAATCAAAAGTCTCCCCTCTCCCTTGGCTCCTCATAAAGAATCTATACCTGTCGATGGTCTCGTTCCTCACGGGTTGACAATGCTTTTCGAAACATAGAGCTCAAACTCTTCCCTCCATTGTCTCCACTCCATTGGCAGGTCCCTTGCCTGAAAATTCATTTGCCTAGGGGGCTTCAGCTGCTCCATGTTCCTGATAAATCCGCCCCTCTATCAATGGAAACAATGTAGGTCCCACAGTCGTCTCTCAGCAGTAATTACTCACAAACATCGTCTGCTGTCATCCTTTCGATTGATCCTGAAGCAGGCCCCGATCTGACACCATGTTTTGTTAGTGTGTTTCCTTTCTGTAACCTGCTACAGTACAGCTACACAACTAATTAACAGAGGCTTTACACTCCAGTTTTGGGTTCAGGATCACTCTGGCTACAGCCCCATGGGTCATATATCCCCGGTACTGCACCACCGGGTGCGCTATTCCCATAACAGTCTTGTTGCAGTTGGATAAGACGTTGGTGAGACTGCATGTAGAGTATTGTGTTCAGTTCTGGGCTCCATGTTATAGCAAAGATGTTGTCAAGCTGAAAAGGGTACAGAGAAGATTTACGAGGATGCTGCCTAGACTACAGGGTGTGAGCGATAGGCAGAGGTTGAATAGGCTGGGTCTCTATTCCTTGGAGCGCAGGAGGATGAGGGGTGATCTTATAGAGGTGTGTAAGATCATGAGAGGCATAAATCGGGTAGATGCAAAGAGTTTCTTGCCTAGAGTAGGTGAATCGAGGACCAGAGGACATAGGTTTAAGGTGAAGGGGAAAAGATTTAATAGAAATCTGAGGGGTAACTTTTTCACACAAAGGGTGGTGGATGTATGGAACAAGCTGCCAGAGGAGGTAGTTGAGGCAGGGACTAACCCAACATTTAAGAAACATTTAGACAGGTACATGAATAGGACAGGTTTGGAGGTACATGGACAAATACTGGTGGGTGGGACTAGTGTAGAAGGGACATGTTGACCGGTGTGGGCATGTTGGGTCAAAGGGCCTTTTTCCACACTGTATTACTCTGACTCTATGTAAACATAGTACTCTGTAAACATCATAATAAATCCTGCTGAAGAAGGGTCTTGAACCGAAACGTCACCCATTCCTTCTCCCCAGAAATGTTGCCTGTCCCGCTGAGTTACTCCTGCATTTTGTGTCTACCTTCGATTTAAACCAGCATCTGCAGTTCCTTCCTACGCATAATAAACCCTGGCCATGCTCAATGCTCACATATACTTGCCTTTTTGTTTGCATCACATTGTCGGGAAGCAGAAGATGTTTGATTTAATCTCCTCCACTTTAGATGATTAAACCTATCAGTGAGACCAATATGTATCATTATCATGTATCTGACATTGTAAATGGCTTGATTGTAATCATGTATTGTCTTACCCCTGACTGGTCAGCACGCAACAAAAGGTTTTCATTGTAACTCAGTACGCATGACAATAAACTGAGCTGATAAACTGAGCTATCTCACTTCAGATCTGTGGCATGGGAGCCCAATTCCATGTAACCCGTGACTTTTCATTCAAGTTGAAAACTGGATGTTAAAATGAAATCATTGTTCTTTTGTGGGCTGAGGTAAGTGTAGGATTAAAGGGAGAAATCTATGTTTGCACCAACCTGCTGCCATGCAACACCATCTGAAGTGTCACAGCACCAGATTGGATCCCTCTCACAGCACCAGATTGGATCCCTCTCACAGCACCAGATTGGATCCCTCTCACTGGCTCACTCCTAAGTAAAGTGTGAATATATCTCGGAATTTATCCATGTTTCTATTTCTTTCATTATAATTAGACTGCAATTTCAACTCATGTGTTGCAACCCTCAGCTCGTCTTATTTTAGTTGTGTACGTTGGTACGCTGTAGGCCCAGACGCTGTACGCCCCGACACTGTAGGCCCGGACGTTGTAGGCCCGGACGCTGTAGGCCTCGATGCTGTAGGCCCGGACGCTGTAGGCCCGGACGCTGTAGGCCCCGACACTGTAGGCCCGGACGCTGTAGGCCCCAACACTGTAGGCCCGGACGTTGTAGGCCCGGACGCTGTAGGCCCCGACTGTAGGCCCGGACGCTGTAGGCCCCGACACTGTAGGCCCGGACGCTGTAGGCCCGGATGCTGTAGGCACCGACACTGTAGGCCCGGACGCTGTTGGCCCGGACACTGTAGGCCTGGACGCTGTAGGCCCCGACACTGTAGGCCCCGACGCTGTGGGCCCCGACATTGTAGGCCCCGATGCTGTAGGCCCCGACCATGTAGGCCCTGACACTGTAGGCCCCGACACTGTAGGCCCTGACACTGTAGGCCCCGACGCTGTAAGCCCCGACACTGTAGGCTCGGACACTGTAGGCCCCGACGCTGTAGGCCCCGACGCTCTAGGCCCCGACACTGTAGGCCCCGACACTGTAGGCCCCGACGCTGTAGGCCCCTACACTGTAGGCCCCGAAACTGTAGGTCCCGACACTGTAGGCCCCGACGCTCTAGGCCCCGACACTGTAGGCCCCGACACTGTAGGCCCCGACACTGTAGGCCCCCACGCTGTAGGCCCCGACATTGTAGGCCCTGACACTGTAGGCCCCGACGCTGTAGGCCCCGACACTGTAGGCCCCGACACTGTAGGCCCCGACGCTGTAGGCCCCGACACTGTAGGCCCCGAAACTGTAGGTCCCGACACTGTAGGCCCCGACGCTCTAAGCCCCGACACTGTAGGCCCCGACACTGTAGGCCCCGACACTGTAGGCCCCGACACTGTAGGCCCCCACGCTGTAGGCCCCGACATTGTAGGCCCTGACACTGTCGGCCCCGACGCTGTAGGCCCCGACACTGTAGGCCCCGACACTGTAGGCCCCGATGCTGTAGGCCCCGACACTGTAGGCCCGGACACTGTAGGCCCCGACGCTGTAGGCCCGGACACTGTAGGCCCTGACACTCTAGGCCCCGACACTGTAGGTCCTGACAGTTTAGCTCCCGACACTGTAGGTTTCCGACATTTTAGCTCCAGACAATCTAGGTATGGAGGCCCGGGCGTCGCCTGACGGAGGGTGCCTACCAACCCGCCTCCCGGCCCGGGCGGCCGCCATTGGTAGAGCGGGAGCACGTGGCAGCTGGGTGGGTGAGGTCACGTGGGGCGTGGGGCAGTGATGTCACCTTGTCCTGTATTTGGGAGTGAGGAAGTTGGCAACCCTAACACACACACACATGCACGCACATACACACACACTGGCACGCACATACACACACGCATGCATGCACACCCACACACACACACATATGTGCACATGCACACACACACACCCTACCTCAGTCACGGAACACTGTGGGCTATTTCTTGCATTACCATGAATGTGTTTTTGGTTTAATTATGTTTTTTTACTAATACCATATTTTGTGCGTAGCCTTGTCTTTCATCAATGTTATGTCTAATTCATGTATAACGTGTGTTGTTGTTGTGCGTTCCGGTCGATGTGCCTGTGATGCTGCTACTAGCAGGATTTACATTCTTCCTGGACCTCACATACATACTGTATGACAATGAACTCAACCTGACCTCGTGTCTTTTCTTTCCCTCGTCACATACAAGCGTAGATTGATTTATTTGCTGAGGAGCTGCAAATGGAATGCATCTTGTGACACTATTGATGACTACATCCTATAACGAAAGAGAGGTCACGGATGAAGTCGCTGAAAAGTGTTGGATGTCGGACTCTGCCCTGAGAAACTCCTGCAGCAACCTCCTCAAGCTGGGATGATGATCTCTGAGCACAATCATCATCCTTTGTTCAAGCTACAACTTCAGCCATTAGAGTATATTCTCCTTGATGCCCATTGACCAGTTTTACTCGAGCTCCTTAATGCCACACTCGTTTATCCAGTGCATTAACTCTTCAACTGAACCCTGGTATTCAGCTGCTTGCTCTACGGGAGTTCCCATTGGAGACCTTCAAACTATCTTTAATTGGACTTTATTGGACATTACCTTGCTCTGAACATTAGACCTTTTATCCTGTGTCAGAGAGCATCTTTTTCCACTTGTCTTGGATCCATGGCAAGGGAGGAAAGATTGTGTAAACCTGAGAGCCAAGCCTTCCAAGAGGCTTTAGGAAGCATAGTCTTTGTGGAGGATGGTTGCAGCTTGGAATTATCTCTTGCAAATGGTAGTTCATTGCGATTTGTTAAGGGAAGAGGATTGATGAGTAACCAAATGTGCTCAAGGTACCGAAACACCCACTTCTGTTTCTACATTGTGAAACCGCATCTGCTTCCACACTTTGGCTAAAATATTTTTCTTAACTATCATATTTTTTAGTTTAGTTTAGTTTAGAGATACAGTGCGGAAACAGGCCCTTCGGCCCACCGAGTCCGTGCCGACCAGCTCAGTGGATGATGCTCACTTCTTCTCAGCCAATTTTCTGCGCTGTCTGAAGAAGGGTCTCGACCTAAAACGTCACCCATTCCTTCTCTCCAGAGATGCTGCCTGTCCCGCTGAGTTACTCCAGCTTTGTGTGTCTATTTTCAGCACACATTTACTGAATCACCTCTAGAGATGCTTCTATATGTTCACAGCTATTTATCAATGCAGTTTATTGCAAAACATTCATTGGAGGGCAGCAGTTTTGTTTGCTAAATGGCAAGAGGATTATGTAACTAGCAATTCAGAGACGTGGACTAATGATCTGGAGAATATTTCCAATCCCACTATGGCAAAAAGGCAATGTAAATACAGTTAGTAAATGAAAAAGATAAGAATGGATACTTTCTAGTGAGTCCTTTCTTGTTTTTTTATTTAAATGTATAATAATTCTAAGTAATCTGAGATATGTCAGTCTATCTGTAACCATAGTTCCAGGGCTGCTCTGTAAACATGTCTGGCTTGGGGTGCCTTAGATTTGCTGCGTTGTAGATATGGACGTACGTACAGAGAGGGTGCCTCACAAGAAACTTGGAAATTGTATTTTTTAATCTTAGGCACCTTATTGTAACTTGAGGATAAGGGTTGATGATCTGGTTAAACTATTGGCAATGCTGTCCATGGTGTTCTAGCTAACATGCAGCCCTTCCATCTAAGAGTCTTCCGGTAACTAAACCATTTACACCAATTGGAGCAGTAAGTCTGGAGTATTTGAAGCATGATAGTGCTTTACAATTTAAATGTACTTATAAAAATATTCATTTGAATACTCACTCTTTTGTGTTGTTCAGATATCAGTTGCTACCAAAGTAATTCTTCTTCTATGACTGAGACGGGAGAGGTAACTTGGCAACAACTACATCCCTTTCCCCCACAAGCTCATGTGGGAGGAGATGATCAGTCCAATGAATGTGACAAATGGGTTCTTAGTAATTCAATTTAAATGTTTTTCGCCCTGAGACCCCCTTCCACTCCATTCCACTCTATCACATTCTTCATTAATATTGTTTTGGGACATTTCTAAATTAATAATTCCAAACCATCTTAGTTAGAGTTATATTTCCAATGGCATTAAAAATGGAAATAAAGTGGGTCACAACTCAATGTCACGTAACAAATGTTTTTGTCCCCAAATAATGAATGAATGAATAAGTTTATTGGCCAAGTATGCATATACAAGGAATGTGCCTTGGTGCTCCGCTCACAAATGACAACACAAACATACAGTTAACAATTAAGAATAAAGCATAAACACATCAAAACAATAAGGAGACACCATTACGGTCTAAACATGTGGGTAATTACTTTTAATCCAGCTATCGATATGCAAGGTTTAACCTGTCTGAGGTTAATGAACATCAGGTATTGAGTGTTATATCAAACAATTATTCTTTGCACCCACATTTACTGCCTATTTATTTTGGGTCAGGCAGAATTTGATGCCAAATGCATTTATTGATTAAAAATCAACATGTTTATGCTTCCTGGAATATTTTGCGCTTCTTCCAATATTCTAATGAGTGACAGTGTTGAATTTAGTTTGATGTTGTTTCGAGATACAGCATAGAAACAGGCCCACTGGCAGTGAGTGTGAACCGACCAACAATCACCTGTACACCAGCTCTATGTTATCCCAGACTCACACCCTACACACCAGGGACAATTTACAGAAGCCATTTAACCTATAAATCTGCACATCTTTGGAGTGTGGGAGGAAACCAGAGCACCCGGAGAAAACCCACGTGGTCACAGGGCTAAAGTACAAATTCCATACAGACAGCACCCATAATCAGGATCGGACCCGGGTCTCTGGTGCTGAAAGGCAGCAGCTCTACCTGCTGCCCACTGCGCCAGTGATGGATGATGGATTTCTGTTTTAGCAATAAGTGTAAACTGGCATTGGCTAATGGACTGAAATGGTTTGTTGTAAAGAAGTATGTTTACAAGAGGCAAGTGATACTTAATGGGTGAGAGGCTCATTAGACCGAGTGTCCCATTGGTGCTCAACAGTCATTGCTTAACAGGGCAAATTAAAAGTTGTTCAACAGAGAGAGGCTGTACAAGAGCCCTGCTGATTTGTTTGTAGCTATCTGTGCAAACATGGAAAGTTCATGAAGATGCCAATTCTGGAGACAATTACAGGCTTTCATCCTCTGACCTGGTCGTTTTATTCCTGCATTGCTCCAAAGGTATTTTGGATCTTCTTATTCTTCTTGCGTTTGAGGCAGCAGAGGTCATGTAACGCCCTCCAGGCGCTGTAGACCAAATCCCGTGGGTGTCGGTCTCGGTGCAGGCAGCCAGGGTATAACCAGGGGTCTTCAGATGGGAGCTGTCACTTTTGTGAGTGTGTTGGAGCAGGATTGCAGTGACTTTGTGGGTCTGTAGCAGATGTTCAATGATGGTGGTCTTTGCCTTGGTGAGGCCTTCCGCATTCAGCTGCAGCAGGGTGATGCTATCCGGTTCCACATCCTAGGTGCCCGCCCTAAGAAGGGCCAGGCTCCGGGTTGGCACCAAACTGCAGCGACTGAGGTTGCATTTGGGCTGCAAGCTGTTGTCGTTTGTTCATTGTTATTTCTGCTTCTGCTTCTGCTGTCTCTGTTTGTTGTCGTTCGCCTGGCCGAGCGAGGTCAGTTGGCTCACCACGAGGAGATCGACAACATGAGCACCAGTATTTTGGATGAAATCCTGCAAATGAATCTCTGAACCATCCTAACTCCTTCAAACAGGCAACAATATTTTAGCAACTCCCATGGAAATTCAGTGAGCCTGCTTGCAGGAACCCAGGCACACAACTGCAAGCAGGTTTTTCATTGCTCCTATACCTCACCGTAAGTACATATGACAATAAACTTGAAGTTGGTGAATCAGCTGGGAGTTGATGGAGGAGGCGAGGGAAGGTGTGATGAAGGAGGTTTAGCTTGGACAGGAGGGAAACAAATAGACTCAGGAAGAGAATTTCATTGTGCGTCCATGATTGGTGAAAACTGGTGAAGAGCAGATGGGGGAAGTGGAAGGGACCGGCATTGGAGGCTGTGGAAGAAATGAAGCAAGGGACAGGTGTTTGAGAAATGAACAGAGACATTGGAAATGAGGGCAACCAAGCTGCGGATGGATGTGGATGGATCACCATCACTGCTCCCTACTCTTTGATCCATATATTAACTTCAGATTTCATTAGTGAGCAATGACGTTAACAAAAAGGTAGGCGACCATGAAACCAACCCAGGATGAAACATTCTTTAAGTTTCCCACTGTGGTAGCATCTGCTACACACTTCTGCCAAGGTGACACTGACTACAAATGTGAACAAGTGCACATGAGTGATCATGGAGACTCAAAGTGTGATCTTTTATCTTGCTTCTCCATAACCTGACAGGTAGGAGCACGTTGAAACTTTAAATCAGAGCATCAACAGGATTTCTGTGCTTAAACAACTAATGAACTTTTGTGACTTTGTTAATTTCGTACCCTATTTCAATGACTTTGTAATAATACATTTTTTAATTAATTTCTTTTTTTTGTTTGTTTTATTATGTTAAAGGCCCAATCTTTGCATGCTGTCCAAGTTGGCAATCTGGGCTAGTTCTGTTTGCTTACATTCGGCCCACATCCCTCTAAACGCTTCCTCTGCAAATATGCACATATCTGTCCAAATGCTTTTGAAATGTCTTTCACAACCTTCTTTGCCATCTACAACTTCATTACGTTTTGTGCCATCAGTAAACGTGCTCATTAGACCACAGACCCTTGTAATATGGGAGCATTAAAGGAACAGTTATTTCAACAGACGTATTACTTAGAAACATAGAAACATAGAAAATAGGTGCAGGAGTAGACCATTCGGCCCTTTGGGCCAGCACCGCCATTCACTATGATCATGGCTGATCATCCAGAATTAGTGCCCTGTTCCTGCTTTCTCCCCATACCCGCACAGGGTGCAATATCTGTTTTGGCACTTCTCTGCATTTCATTATCATATTTATCACCATTCTTCAAAATGTCCGGGCCACGTGTTTTATCCATGGCAGTTGTGCCCTCTCCCACCAGCTGCCTCCTCTCACTCCTTCTGTCTGGCTCCTCTGCCCAACCTACCGCAATCCTTCACGCCATCTTGTCACAATCCCACTGCCTTTCCCAAAGTGCCCCTCACTTGTACCTGCCACAACGTCAGCACATGGAACTTGTGCTGTTTTGGTTTTGGGTTTTACTTCTGAATTTAAATAGGAAAGTCCATTTGGATTATGATGTTAAGCAATGGAATTGTACCACTGGATTTCGTCTAATTTATAGATGCAACTTGAAAAGAGGCTCTTTGGCCCACCAAGCCCATGTCAACTTTTGATCACCTGTTCACACTAGTTCTCTGTTATCCCACTTTCACATCCACTCCCCACTTTAGGGGTCATTTTACAGAAGCCAATTAAGCTACAAACCCAAATATCTTTGGGATGTGGGTGGAAACTGGAGCACCTGGGGGAAACCGACACGCTCACAGAGAACATTCAAACTCTACATATGGACAAACCAACTCAGGTCCTGCTGCACTCGGGAGTGACAAATATACCTGGTGGTCTCTTTACCTGGCTCAGAGTTACAGTTTCTCAGTATCACTCTTGCATGGAACCTGAGGACAATTTGCTGCTCCACAAATTGTTGCTGATAAGAGGATTTGAAAATTATAAAGTCTAATTATGTGGTAGAGGCCTGTCCTGATTGGTGTCCTGTCAAGGGACTGTGCAGATCAGACCTATTAGTTTGACGTCTGTGGTGGGAAAGATACTTAGGGACAATATATATAATTATTTGGATAATCAAGGCCTGATTAGAAACAGTCAACATGGATTTGTGCCTGGAAGGTCATGTTTGACTAATCTTCTTGAATTTTTTGAAGAGGTTACCAGGGAAATTGATAAGGGCAAGGCTGTGGATGTTGTCTATATGGACTTCAGTAAGGCATTTGACAAGGTTCCACATGGAAGGTTGATTAAGAAGGTTAAATCGTTGGGTATTAATAGTGAGGTTGCAAGATGGATTCAACAATGGCTGAATGGGAGATACCAGAGGGTAACAGTTGACAATTGTATGTCAGGTTGGAGGCCAGTGTCTAGTGGAGTGCCCCAAGGATCTGTGTTGGGTCCACTGTTGTTTGTCATTTACATTAATGATCTGGATGATGGTGTGGCAAATTGGATTAGTAAATATGCAGATGATACTAAGATAGGTGGAGTAGTTGATAGTGAGGTAGATTTTCAAAGTCTACAGAGAGACTTGGGCCTTTTGGAAGGGTGGGCTGAAAGATGGCAGATGGAGTTTAATGCTGATAAGTGTGAGGTGCTGCATTTTGGTAGGACAAATCAAAATAGGACGTACAGGGTAAATGGTAGGGAATTGAGGAATGCAGTGGAACAGAGGGATCTGGGAATAACTGTGCATTGTTCCCTGAAGGTGGAATCTCATGTGGATAGGGTGGTGAAGAGGGCGTTTGGTATGCTTGCCTTTATAAATCAGAGCATCGAGTATAGAAGTTGGGATGTAATGTTGAAATTGTACAGGGCATTGGTGAGGCCGAATCTGGAGTATGGTGTGCAGTTCTGGTCGCCAAATTATAGGAAGGATGTCGACAAAATGGAGAGGGTACAGAGGAGATTTACTAGAATGTTGCCTGGGTTTCAGCACTTAGGCTACAGAGAGAGGTTGAACAGGTTGGGTCTTTATTCTTTGGAGCGTAGAAGGTTGAGGGGGGACTTGATAGAGGTTTTTAAAATGTTGAGAGGGACGGACAGAGTTGACGTGGGTAGGCTTTTCCCTTTGAGAGTGGGGAAGATTCCAACAAGGGGACATAGCTTCAGAATTGAGGGACAAAGGTTTAGGGGTAACATGAGGGGGAACTTCTTTACTCAGAGGGTTGTGGCTGTATGGAATGGGCTTCCGGTGGAAGTGGTGGAGGCTGGCTCGATTTTATTATTTAAGAGTAAATTGGATAGGTATATGGATAGGAGGGGATTGGAGGGTTATGGTCTGAGTGCAGGTAGATGAGACTAGGTCAGGGAGAATGGTCGGCGTGGACTGGTAGGGCCGGACAGGCCTGTTTCCATGCTGTAGTTGTTATATGTTATATGTTATTTGTTATATGTTTCAGTCAGACTGGAACCCAACTTCCAGGCTCGGATTTCCAGGCTCTTTTTGAGATAATTTGCATCTGCAACCAATTGTGTCTAAAGTCAACAGGGCAATAGAATGTTCAGAGTCTTTTACCAGAGTAGGAGAATCAAGAACCAGACAGCACAGCTTTAAGGTGAGAGGGGAAAGATTTAATAGGAACCTGAGGGCAACTTTTTCACTCAGAGGGTGGTGGGTGTATGGAACAAGCTGCCAGAAGAGGTAGTTGAGGCAGATCTATAACAACATTTTAAAGACACTTGGACAGGTACAGGGATAGGAAAGGTTTAGAGGGATATAGACCGTGCATGCACATGGGGCCAGCTTAAAGGGGGCATCTTTGTTGGTGTGGATGTGTAGGGCTGAATGGCTGCATGATTCTGTGTATCTGACTAACTGTGACCTCTATGTCTAGCACATGCTTCGGCTGCACAAATGAAACTGCCAAGTGGTTCTGGGAGAAATTATCAAGCCAAGTCCTTAATATTGTAGGGAATAAATGGAGACAACTTAGCAAGGTCGCCAACCTTAGCAGTCCTAGTCTGAAGAAGGGTCTCGACCCGAAACATCACCTATTCCTTCTCTCCAGAGATGCTGCCTGTCCCGCTGAGTTACTCCAACCTTGACAGCATGATTTCATTTCAATACAAATCCATGGATCCCCGAAAACAGGAGTCTGTAACCAGAGGCTTGTGGATACACAGATATGTACATACGCTGCAGCGATTGAGATTGCTGGCATCTCCATCACGTTCTGCCCAACATCTATACACAACTATATTGCCAAGATTGAAAGGGTTCAGCAAAAATTTACGAGGATGTTGCCAGGACTAGAGGCTGTGAGCTATATGGAGAGGTTGAGTAGGCTGGGTCTCTATTCCATAGAGCGCAGGAGGATGAGGGGAGATCTTATAGAGGTGTACAAATTCATGAGAGGAATAGATCGGGTAGATGCACAGAGTCTCTTGGCCAGAGTAGGGGAATCGAGGACCAGAGGACATAGGTTCAAGGTGAAGAGGAAAAGATTTAATAGGAATCCGAGGGGTAACTTTTTCACACAAAGGGTGGTGGGTGTATGGAACAAGCTGCCAGAGGAGGTAGTTGAGGCAGGGACTATCCCATCATTTAAGAAACAGTTAGACAGGTACATGGATAGGACAGGTCTGGAGGGATATGGACCAAGCGCGGGCAAGTGGGACTAGTGTAGCTGGGACATTGTTGGCCGGTGTGGGCAAGTTGGGCTGAAGGGCTTGTTTCCAC
Source organism: Rhinoraja longicauda (assembly GCF_053455715.1). NCBI lineage: Eukaryota > Metazoa > Chordata > Chondrichthyes > Rajiformes > Arhynchobatidae > Rhinoraja > Rhinoraja longicauda. Next base: position 413,290 of record NC_135984.1, on the reverse strand, counting down.
ACTGTATCACTCTTTGACTCTAACCCAGAGATGTTCTTTCCCATGAGATTGAGATTGCTGGGATCTCCATCACGCCATCCCACACACAAGCCAGAGATACTCCCAGTCAATCGTAAAGTGTCCCTCTGATACATTCTCCACAATATATGGAATTCTCCAATGGTACTGTTACTTAAGATGCGACTTTAAATCACTCAATCTGATCGTGTTTCACCTTTGCTCCGTTACTAACTGTCTCCTATCATGAAGGTCCGGATGGCCAATCCAGTGCAGTGCATTGGAAACACGTCCTGCCTAACATGAGTCTCCACCAGATCCCGCAGCTTGCTCTCAAAGATTCCTTCTCGTTCAAGCAGAGCTGGAGAATTATCCTCAGTATTCTGTCCAATGTTCAATCCCTCAATAAATAATATGATCATGTCATCAGTGTTGTTTGCAGGATTTTGCTGTACCTAACTTGAAAGCTGAATTAACCACGTTATATCAGAGACTACATTTCAAACGGAATTAATTGGTAGCAAACTACACCGTTCTGACACTCAGAAAATGGTGGAAAGTACGTATTTCTTTATATTGCTTTCTTTCAACTTGATAAGTAGCAGATGCAACACAAGATGAAATTGAAATGCTTGTGTGAGAATATGTTTTGGATATTACAACAACTGAAGAATACAGGGTTAGCGCGGGGCAAAATGCAGCAGGAAAAGGTCAGCTGTGAGCGTAGAGAGTGGCAGGGAAGTGTAATGAGCTGAATGGTCTGTCCCTGACACTATTTCCTTCATTACCTGCAGCCTTCTCCATTTCCCCTCCCTGTGCTCCATTGAAACTGTCAGAAGTCACGGTGCAGTTACGTTGGGGCATAACCTGTCACTGTCATTGACAGTGGATTGTGTCCCAATAATCTTCAACATCTTCTGCCAGCGTCCATATCTGGACTGACCATCAGTGAAGCTGGCAATCCCATGTCTGGACTGACCGTCAGTGAAGCTGGCAGCAAGTACACTGCTGAAGGTGTGGGGCATGACTGACAGGGGTGGCAGTGCAAAGCCAAGGTGACAGCTGAGCAAATGACTTCTGCAATGTTCAGTCACTAAGTTCCTATTAATTCCTTTCCAAGTCACTGCTCGGGCATTTCCTGTAAGGAGCTCAGTCACTTACAATCCACAATCTTATCAATAATATTTTGCCTTTCCTCTCCAAGGACTTCATTATTTCCGGAAGGCTCCAAAATAACTTGTGGAAGTTTCTGGTAATGGTTTCTAGTTCGTGTGTTTTGTGTTTTTGTGTTTTTGTGTGTGTGTGTGTGTGTGTGTGTGTGTGCGCGCGTGTGCGTGTGCGTGCGCGTGTGTGTGTGTCATGAAGAGAGAATCTGCATTAAAATACAGCATGTGAAATTTCACAGGAATGTGTTTCCATTTTAGTTCATCCATCCATTTATTCTGCTTTTAATACAAGTAATGCTAATATTGCAGAGCACGAAAATATCACGTTAAATATTGATACCTAAGTTGTGCAAATATTCAAATACATGCCATTATTGGTATGATATCAGCCCAAAACATATCAAAAATGAGAGAAAATTTGAATTTTATCAATCTCCTAACGTAGAAAAAGAATTACAAATAAGCTTAGACATAGCTGACAAATGTTTCTGAATAATTTACCTTCCCCTTTGCAGTGGAGAATTAAAAGATAATATCAATTATGTAGTGACATCAAATTTTTAGACATCTCAAAGCTGTTCACATGCAAATAATTACTTCTGAAGTAAAATCACCATGGTTATGACAGTCGATTTGGACATTGTAATCTCAAAAGGAGAAAGGGAAGAACTCCTATTTAACTTCAAGTTGCAGACGTCAGCTGAAGTTGATGTGTAAGTGTGGATACAAAACTCCACTTTGTAAAGTGGTTTACAAGACCTTTTATATCCACCATAGGCCAACTGGCTGGTTTAATATTGCAACTAATCATAGCTGAGTACCATTCTAAACTCTCAACTAAGAATGCTTCTTTGCATCCTTTTCATGATTTAACTCAATGCCGATTTAAAAATAGAAACACTTTAATATATTTATAAAGAAACCGACTAATACCATCACTGTCCAACCAAGTTTTTTTCTCCACTCTCTGTGAAAGCTGAACCTTCAAGAACACTCAGTCCACGTTAATCCCCCTGACACACTCTGCAGAGTTTCTCAGTCCACATTAATCCCCCTGACACACTCTGCAGAGTTTCTCAGTCCACGTTAAGCCCCCTAACACGTTTGCAGTTTCTCCTCAGATGGTTCTCGTCTTCCTGGTGAAACTCTGTGTTCTGATTTCAAATCAAATTTATTATCATATTTGATAATGTTGAATATTATCGAATATATATTCGAATGAGGTATATATTCATATACGTGAGTACGATGAGGTACAGACACAATGAAAATCTTGCAGCAGTATCACAGATACATAAACTCTGAAGTGACTTGCACTACTTCTGTTTTTCCTGAGAACCATTGCAGAGTAATGACAGAGTTCCGAAACCTCGTTTCAGACATGAACCTTGCACCAATGCACACAGACATGAACCTTGCACCAATGCACACAGGCATGAACCTTGCACCAATGCACACGGACATGAACCTTGCACCAATGCACACAGTCATGAACCTTGCACCAATGCACACAGACATGAACCTTGCACCAATGCACACAGGCATGAACCTTGCACCAATGCACACGGACATGAACCTTGCACCAATGCACACAGTCATGAACCTTGCACCAATGCACACAGGCATGAACCTTGCACCAATGCACACAGGCATGAACCTTGCACCAATGCACACAGACATGAACCTTGCACCAATGCACACAGGCATGAACCTTGCACCAATGCACACAGACATGAACCTTGCACCAATGCACACAGACATGAACCTTGCACCAATGCACACAGACATGAACCTTGCACCAATGCACACAGACATGAACCTTGCACCAATGCACACAGGCATGAACCTTGCACCAATGCACACAGACATGAACCTTGCACCAATGCACACAGACATGAACCTTGCACCAATGCACACAGGCATGAACCTTGCACCAATGCACACAGGCATGAACCTTGCACCAATGCACACAGACATGAACCTTGCACCAATGCACACAGACATGAACCTTGCACCAATGCACACAGACATGAACCTTGCACCAATGCACACAGGCATGAACCTTGCACCAATGCACACAGACATGAACCTTGCACCATTGCACACAGACATGAACCTTGCACCAATGCACACAGGCATTTCTATCGCAGCAAAAGAATTTCAGAGAACAAAGTGAAGATAGGAAAGAACAAAAGAGAATGTCTGATGAAAACTGGAGGAGATGAAATGACCAAAGAGGATTTGGTACAAGGCTAAAGTAAAGATAAAAGGGGGGAGCAGAATAAGTGTGAAGTTTTTAAACTCCCAGTGGAGTCTCCCTGATCAGTTGAAAGGTGGAGTGCGATTCTTTGAGTGATTTCTGCATTTCACCAACTGCAGTGTTTTGCCTCTGTAATGCTGACCGTAACAAAGCATTAGCCAGCAAAAAATACAAAACTATTCAGCAAGAAATGCTCATTAAATAACTAGTGGAAACGGAACACCAAAGGCAAGTACCGGAAATAAGAGACGAATTGAAGTCACTTTGAGAGAAAATTGTTATTTTACGTTGAAATTATTGATTTTAAAATCTATTGACAAGGTAATAAAATCAAAACACGAGGTAATGGCTTACAATAAAAACACAGGGTCATTTTGATTTTGGATAATTATGTTAATTCTACATATAATTAGGTTTTCACTTCCAGGAAGAAATGTCCAATCGAACATGAAGTATTAGCTAAGATAGATGAATGGTCGATGACAAAGTTTATTCCTATGAGTTCACAAAGCTAGAATCTTGATGATTACACGATATTGGAAAGGAAGTAGATGACAACTAAAGCAGCTTATGGTGAGGGTTAAGGGCCGTGCACCACTCACATTTCAGATAGATTATTGAGCATTTTGCATTTTGCTGCCTCTCAGAGATTGGGTAAATACCCAGACAACAAGCAAACAGTATTCAGCTCGAGAATCTCTTACAATTCCATCCAGAAGCAGATCATTTTCAAAAATATAAGGTTGATCGATGTTCACTCTAACTTTTATGTTCACCGGTGGTCACGTTAACACCTGCGGACAATGCACTGGTGCTGCTGATGATGCACTGGTGCTGCTGCTGATGCACTGGTGCAGCTGATGATGCACTGGTGCGGCTGATGATGCACTGTTGCAGCTGGTGATGCACGGGTGCTGATGATGATGCACTGGTGCTGTTGATGATGCACTGGTGCTGCTGCACTGGCGCTGTTGATGATGCACTGGTGCTGATGGTGATGCACTGATGATGCACTGGTGCTGCTGATGATGCACTGGTGCTGCTGATTGGACAAATCACGGGTGGTGAAGATTCAGTGAACAGGAGAGAGATAGAGCACCTGGTTAGATCATAAGTTCATAAGTGATAGGAGTAGAATTAGGCCATTCGGCTCATCAAGTTTACTCCACCATTCAATCATGGCTGATCTTCCTAACCCCATTCTCCTGCCTTCTCCACATTACCTCTGACACCTGTACTAATCAAGAATCTATCTATCCCTGCCTTAAAAATATCCACTGACATGGCCGCCACAGCCTTCTGTGGCAAAGAATCCCACAGATTCACCGCCCTCTGACAAAAGGTATTTCTCCTCATCTCTCCATAAAGAATGTCCTTTAATTCTGAGGCTATGACCTCTGGTCCTAGACTCTCCCACTAGTGGAAATATATCCATTCAATCTAAGCCTTTCACTATTCTGTATGTTTCAATGAGGTCCCCCCTCATTCTTCCAAACTCCAGCGAGTACAGGCCCAGTGCTGCCAAACGCTCATCGTAGGTTAACCTACTCATCCCTGGGATCATTCCTGTAAACCTCCTCTGGACCCTCTGCAAAGCATTGGTTGAGTGGTGCCAAAGAACAACCTTACCAACAACAGCAACAAAAAATCATTAACTTTGGAAAAGGGCAGTCAGGAGATCACGTGCCAACTGTCATTGCTGGGTTGGCAGAAGAGAGTTGGCTGCTTTATATTCCTGGGCGTTAACATCTCGGATGACCTGTTCTGCCCCATCACAAAGAACCTGTGCCACCTCCTCTACTGTCTGCGAGATTTATGGGCGGCACAGTGGTGCAGCACTGGAGTTTGTACCTCACAGTGCCAAAGACCCAGTCTCGACCCGAAACGTCACCCATTCCTTTTCTCCAGAGATGCTGTCTGACCCGCTGAGTTACTCCAGCTTTTTGTGTTTATCGTCGGTTTAAACTAGCAACTGCAGTTCCTTCCTGCACATTAAAGCATGTAGTGAATCTAGAGTGAATCTAGAATCTGAATAAATGTTGACATTTACAGCTGAGATGAAGAGAATTTTAAAAATGTAAAATCTTTGGAATTGTAACCCGGAGGGTTGCAGATGTTTTTTTTGAGGTATACTGGATATTTAAGGATTGTTTGCCAGGATTTTGGAGCTAAAGGAAATGGATATTGAATGGGAAAGTGGGAGATCAGTGATCAGCCAAGTACTTAGGTTTGAGAATCCCTTTCCTACCTCTACTTCATATTTTCTTGCATTTACTTCACTCTACTCTGAGTGGGAACGTGCATTGAAGAGAAACACAAATCAGAGAGTTGACAGTTTAGTTTTACAGACTGCCTCCCTGACATCTCTCTTTGCCTGCTGACATGACAGTGCACTACATTTAGTCAATTGATTAATTACTGGAAGAATCTCAATGAAGAAAATGCCTGCAAGTTACACGCTAAAGAAACAGAAGTCACGATATCAAAGAATGTATTTTTAATCAGCTCACTTTGAAACAAATCTTATGGAAGAAATTAGGAACAGAATGTTCTGTTTAACTTTTGAGTTTAAGTAGGTCAGGGCAACATATCTATTACGTATGCTGTGCAAGTTCCATTGACAACTCTTTCCAAATTTGTTGGTACTTCATAGAATTAAACAAAAACAACTTTCATTTATATTGCATTAACATGGCAAACCATGATTTAAATTAGGTAAAATAAAAGAAACTGCATATGTTGGCAAATAGAAAATAAAAATTGGAAAAGCTGTAAAATCTCAAAATGGTCAGGCAGCTTCTGTGGAAAGAGAACAGAGTTAACATCGAAAACCTTTCGACAGAATTGGAAATGCTTTATGTTATAACATTTGATATCACACTTCATAAGGAGATGATAGATTAAATGACCAAACTCTTTGGCAGGGAGGTGGGTTTTAAGGAGTGGCTTGAAAGTGGAAGCTGGTGAGAGGGGCAGAGGGATTTATGCAATGAACTCTAAAGCTTTAGGTTCAGCAGCTGGAACCACTATCACTAATGCTGGAACAATGGTGATCAGGAGACCAGCTGTGGGAAGTGTGTATTCTTTGATAGGATTTAAGGCTGGGGGAAATGATGGAGAAAGGGTGGTGCAGGGAGGAAGTGACTGCAGGCCAAGGGGGAAGAGAATATTTGAGACATTTTATCAGAAGCAAATAAACTAAGGCAGACAATAGACACACACAAAATACTGGAGTAAATCAGTGGATCACGCAGCATCTCTGGAGAAAAAGGACAGGTGATGTTGGGACCCCTCTTCAGACTGAATGCAGGCTTTTATGCCTTTAGGAGATGAGTTCTATCTATAGAAGATTCTACGCCTAATTGTGTCAATGGAGAGTTAACTTGTATTAGTTCAGCTGGTTGGTGCTTCTGATCAAGACATTTATCCAGGCAGTACCTATTAGCTACCTCAACGAACCTCAAACAGCAGCAGAGAGAGAATAAAAGAGATAAGAAATGTGTATTGGTTGTCAAGTTTCCACATCACAGTTCTGATCACACTTTAAGAGTCAAAAGTGTTTGATTGTCATCTGCACCTGAACTAGAACAGTGCAATTCCTACTTGCTTTACAGAGATATAACGCAACAACACAACAAATAAATATACAATAACCAACAATACAATATATTATCTGTCATACAAGGTGACCAGACCATACTAGTGCAAGTTGAAATTTATGGTACAATTTGCACCGTCAAACTCTCCAATGCTGTAATTAATATGTTTTTTTAAAGATGTTCTAGATCTGAATTGTTTTGAGTTTCCTGAGCTGCTGTAAAGGGACTTGAATTCAAACCCAGGCAGTGATACATCCTTTGCTTCCAGTACCATTTAGACATTGTAGTTTTGCAGGGTTACTGGGCACAAAAGTTTGATCTTACACACAGTGAGAAGTCAGTGGCGAGGAGGGGAGATTTAAACAAAAACGTACAACAGATTTATAATGACATGCTGGCTTTTTCAAAGGATCATTCCCATCGAGAGGGGCTGCTGGCTGAAACATTTTAGCTCTTTAGGAGATCAAACAGGTTATCCTTTTTTTCTGACAATTATAAACTTAAGCTTTCTGTAATGTTCTATAAGCTCACAGAGAACGACTGCTGAGATCCATCAACCCCATAAAGCCCAGCAAGACACCAAGACAGCCTATGGTGTTCCTGCTCCAGAAATCTGCCTTTCAACTCCAGCCGACAATTGCACTGTCAGCACATTGGAAATCTAAACCCCACCCTCTGGAGTTAGTGGTTGTGCTGCCTGTGTGGAGAAGGGAGGGGTGTTCCACACACTGTTGCTGCACAGAGAACAAGATGGAAATAAATGCATGGTGGTGCCGCAGTGGAGTTGCTGCCTTACAGCGCCAGAGACCCAGGTTCGATCCTGACTATGGGTGCTGTCTGTATGGAGCAAAGATAATAGAGCAGAGCAAGACAGACCACTCGACCCTAAAAACCGTAGTATGTCACGGCGCCATTTTAGTAGGCAGAAATTGCAGAAACGTTTAAAAAGAAAAATAACAAAAATCTGTGAGTTGATAGATGAGATATATTCTGCATTTTTATGGTATCATCACACATACTGTTCCCCCACAACACTGATCACACTGCGAGAGGCAGAGCGAACGACAGGTTTTGCTTACTAAAATGGCGGATGCTCCGCTCCTTTGCGTACGACACTTCAGTATAGGCGATATCGACGGAGTGCTTCATCTTGCTCCTCTAGTATCTTTGGTATGGAGCTTGCACATCCTCCCCGTGACTGCGTGGGTTTTCAGATGCTCTGGTTTCCTCCCACATTCCAAAGACATGCAGGTTTTTAGACTAATTGGCTTCTGTAAATTGCCCCCAGTGTGTCAGATACGAAGGACCTGTTTCCACGCTGCTTCGCTAAACTAAACTAGAAAAAATAGAAATTGAAACAATAGACAGCTGTAAGAAGTCAATCAATTGACATCAGCCTAGCCTGGACAATGTGGAACGACCAGCACTTCCACACCTAAAGACCACTTTGAGAATTTGTGAAGGTTTCAGCCCTAGTTTATCAGCTGTTCGTCGAGGGCCTTTTCCCAATTTCATGGGCCATTGCGTTCAATGGTTCTTTCTTGTCACATGTACAATGTAATAATTTTTTGCATACAGTTCAGTAACAATCTTACTTTACATGACGTACAATCATACTAAAGTCCATGAGGCTCCCCACGGAACCTGTACTGGGAGAGTGTTGAGTTTTGTACAGAATATCTGGATAAATTAAAAATTATAAATTATCAAAGTTTATTCTGTATTTTCTTTGGGAAACCTACTCAAGAAACTTGAGATAGACACAAAAAGCTGGAGTAACTCAGCGGGACAGGCAGCATCTCTGGAGAGAAGGAATGGGTGTCGTTTTGGGTCGAGACCCTTCTTCAGGCATGAAACTCTACTGGGTTAGGCTGGTGCTGGAACAGTGTTTTAAATGTGGTCTTAATTATTTTTAAGTGTTTACAAGTTATATAATATTCATGTTCAGTCGTTAAGATATGCTTCTGATGGTATTGTGGTCAACTAATAACATATTTTCAGAACCTGCTGCAGTTGTTATGTTAATTATTTTGTTTAAGTATTCACTGAATAATCTCTGAAGTATTTGTCTACTAACAGCATGAACAGTCATTACACGGTTCTTCGTTGTCTAATTAATATGTAGATTTGAATGCGAGTTAAATCTGTGTCTATCTTCTTTTCTATATTTTATATTGCCAGGTAATTCCAAGATCAATATGTAATAAGGTCTTGGGAACATGTTATCCATCAGAATAAACCTGTGTACATATTTTAGCATGGAGAGAAAGCTTAAAATAAATAGAGAAGAGAAAATCTTTTTTCCCTAATCTCTTTACTCATGTTATTTTTTTCTATTAAATCCAGCTCCAAGGAAAAATGCATGATCCTGAATCATTAGTCCATGCAAGGGCATAGCATCAAACCTTCCAAAAGTGTACATAGACTGCAGACACAAAATAATATCTGCCATGATGCTCATTTTGGCTTTAACTTTGGACCAACTATTTGTTTTATGAGCTAAAGATTTTTTTTTGCCAGTGTATATTCATAATCAGTGTTTCCACATCATGTGGAAAATTAACACAAAATAAAGTTTCCAGGAAAGTATTAGTATTGAAATGCCATGTCATCCTGAAGATAGGAATGAAACTATTCAACCAATAGTTTATCACATTGGCTGTGAGGAGTAACAACCCCTTTTAGTTTGGGTCTATCGAACACAATGATGGACAATCAAACTGTCACCATCTATTATAATACTGAAAGTCTTTCGACTGTGCCCTCTTCAAATAGATGGTTTATTGATCAAGTCTCTACAAAATATTGCTTTTGCTGTAATAGCTGTGGCTTAAATGTCAACCAACATGTTCTGTTGATTTTCACGTCAATACACACGCAGTGTGTCTCCCGTCTCCTCCTGTCTACTCCAGGGATTTTAGAGCAATTGTTGCCCCAGTAGATATTGTGTACGATTGATTTTATTTCCATCTCATTTCAGTCATCAATAACATCAAACAGTTTTCTTTAACATAGTCAAACAAAAATCCCAACGTTCTCCATAGAAGAAACATCCCTTATTGTAAAAGATGTGAGTGGGGACAATATGGCAAGGGCTAGTCTGAAGAAGGGGCTTGACTCAAAATGTCACCTATTCCTTCTCTCCAGCGATGCTGCCTGTCCCACTGAGTTACTCCAGCACTTTGTATGTATCTTTGGCAAGAGCTAGGACAGGTTGGGTTAACATTTCTAAAATTCTCATAACTCAAGCCAAACCAATCCAATTATGGAGTTGAAAACCAAGCATCCATCAATGATGTTGTTTCAGTTATTTCGCTCTCTATTGGCATAGCCTGGTCTGCTAGTGTTGGTTCAAAGGCTGCAGTTAGGAACACCTCATGATTGTGGATGATCAGTCATGATCACATTGAATGGCGGTGTTGGCTTGAAGGACGGAATGGCCTACTCCTGCACCTATTGTCTATGTATCTATGTATCTACGTATCTGTATCTATGAAGATAATGACACATCACATGAACCCATTTGGTCTTTGCCCTATCAGAGTATTCACTTTGTTCTCCCCATTCCCCTCCTCACATTCTCCAATAATGACTTGTTTTTATCCCTTCCCCAATTCTGAGGAAGGGACCCGACTTGAAACGTCACCTATCCATGTCCTCCAGAGATGATAATCGACGCGCTGCGTTACTCCAACACTCTGTGAAACGTCACCTATCCATGTCTTCCACAGATGCTACCTGACGTGCTGAGTTATTCCAGCACTCTGTGAAACGTCACCTATCCATGTTCTCCACAGATGCTGCCTGACCCGCTGAGTTACTCCAGCACTCTGTGAAACGTCACCTATCCATGCTCTCCACAGATGCTGCCTGACCCGCTGAGTTACTCCAGCACTCTGTGAAACGTCACCTATCCATGCTCTCCACAGATGCTGCCTGACCCGCTGAGTTTGCACATTCTCCCCATGATCCCCACTTCCCGTTTAGTTTTCTATCCATAAGTTGAGTTTTTGAGTTTTCATTTTTTCTTACTTTACACATCTTAAATATGCACTGGTAGTCCCATTGGCTATTGCAAATCACTCTGTAACAGAGGCAAGTGAGGAAGAATCAAAGTTGAGATGAGATGGATGTGGGAGAAAATAAGTTGCAGGGTTGCAGGCAAATAAGAAATGGAAAATGTGACTGATGGGATTACTCAGATGGGCCAAATGGCCTCTGCTATACCTTTAGCATGGAGATAAGGAGGTAGTTTTAAAGCAGAGATTGATGGGTTCTTGATTAGTAAGGACATCAACGGGTTACGGTGAGAAGGCAGGAGAATGCTGTTGAGAGGGAAAGATGGATCAGCCATGATTGAATGGCAGTTGACTAGATGGGCCGAATGGCCTAATTGTGTTCCTATGTCTTATGATCATATGGTATCTGCTGAAACAAAAATACACTAAAGGTCATCATTATTAAAATAAAATGGTGATGTTTTGCAGTACAGTACATTATTGTCGTATGATTTGATGGCAATGTCTTGGTGATACAGGAAGTATCTTTGTAAAGAAATACATTCCCTAACTGTGGCTCTTTAAGGCAAATACTGCTTAGTTCTCAATGCACTGACTTACCATTGAACTGAGAGCAATGTTTGGAAAAAAGATGAATAATTGATTAACGAAGTGTAGATTGAATATGTTTGTATGTGTCCCTGTAATATAAAGCACTCTGAAATGCTGCACTGGCAATTTAAATGCAAATGGAGTTTTTTTATTCCATTTGAAAGTTACAATTTATTTGTGTGACTCTCCATCTGAGGCAGCCTTTGGCAGCAGATATTCTCAGTATAATCGATCAGCCTTTGGCAGCAGAAGTTCTCAGTGTAATCAAACTCAGCAGCTGGCTGATGGAGAGAAATATTAAGCAGATGGGATTTTCCTACATCTTGTGAGATTTAATTGGTTTGGAAAGGGTCAGTTAGTCAAAGAGTCAAACAGCATGAGAAACAGGGCTTTGGCCCATCACATCTGTGTTGATCAGTGGACACTCATCTGTATCTGTCTCATCTTCCACACTGCGTTCAAGTCTTTAATTCCTAGTTTTCTCCCCAGTTGTACCAGTCAAGATTTAATGTTAAATGACAATCACGAAGGCAGAAAATTCTGTTACTTATTTCAATGGTTAGAATATTTTGTGATTTCTGAGACTTTAACACATATATGGAGATCAGGCTTTATATATTGTCAGCTTTATATCAAATACAAACTGAGCAGACCACATACCCATCGTGGTTGATGTAATGTAGCACCGGAAACTAGCAGTAGGACAAAGCCAATCAGCCCCTCTACACTGTTCAGTCAATTGATCAGATTGTGGAAAATGACCACTTCAACTTAATTTAAGAAGCTAACTGCAGATGCTGGTACAAATCAAAGGTATTTATTCACAAAATGCTGGAGTAACTCAGCGGGTCAGGCAGCATCTCAGGAGAGAAGGAATGGGTGACGTTTCGGGTCGAGGCCCTTCTTCAGTCTGAAGAAGGGTCTCGACCCGAAACTTCAATTTAATTTAATTTCTTGTTTCTCCTTATTCTTGAAGAGTGGGAGTATTAAACTCAGTATTGAAAGTTTCAACTGTCCTACAAGGTATAATCCATCTGGGGGAAAGTTCTGGGTATACACCAGCCACTGTGTCATTGGTTTATTTCTGTGTGGTCTTGCTCTAATATTAATATCACATTGCCACCTCCCCTGCAGAGAGGGTAGGCTCTCAATCAGCCTCATTGAGCGGTGGCCGGACCGGCGCTCCAAGCCGCGGGAGACTGCGCGACTTTAACATCGTGGAACTTGCGATCTCTTTGCCGGGGATCGAAGCTCCAATCGCGGGGCCCATGGACTTTAACATTGTGAAGCCCGCGGTCTCTGGTAAGAAGAGGCCGATTCGGGAGCTCCGTGCCGCGGAGAGAGTTTCAACCGCCCCGACGCGGGAGTTTCGATCACCCCGACGGGGGCTTCGACCGCCAGCGGGGGCTTCGACCGCCAGCGGGGGCTTTGATCGTCCTGACAGCGGATGGTTCGACTGCCCCGACCACAGGAGAACAAAGAGGAAGTAGATTGAACTTTATTGCCTTCCATCACAGTGAGGAATGGGGAATCTACTGTGGTGACGTTGATGGTAACTTTAAGTGGTTGTGTGACTTGTTGCCTTTCACTTAGTATGGCTGTACAGTAACTCAAATTTCACTGTACCTTAACTGGTACATGTGACAATAAACTGCCCTTGAAACCTTAATTTTAATTACCCTGATTGAGTTAGAGAGAGATTTATGGAACTTTATTAGATCATGTTTGGTTAATATTGATCCTCTTAAATAGCTTGCATGTCGGACAAGATATAAACTGATTCAAAACCAGAAAGGGAAGGGCAGGGAAGAAATTACTTTTGCTTCAATAGTACTCTGAGACATTTAACTTGACTCCGATCCTTAAAAAGAATAAACACGAATAATTCATTGTTTATGGTGTTTGTGGGAGTATATATTCAAGTCTTTGTATATAAGTTCTTTATTACCAGATCACTAGGTGTACAGATGCTGGCTACTGTTACCCCCAACTTCCACAATAGTCTGGTGACTAGCCATGCCAGTACTAGGATAATGCAGAACAAACCCCGATCTGGATTATAGACCGGATGCGCCACAGTAAAACCAGACATGGATCTACATCTGGGACCACTGGTGTAAAGGAAAACATAAAGACATCATTCTACCAAAGGTCCGTGTACAAAACTGTATCCTCCTCTCCCACCCATTCCCACCCATTGGTAACGTTGGTCATTGGTGCTTTGGTTGTTGAAGGTCTTTCTCCACAGCCACCTTGCTGTGACCCACATTTCACATGCATCCATAGTGCCAGGCATATCACAGACTTAGAAACATAGAAAATAGGTGCAGGAGTAGGCCATTCGGCCCTTTGAGCCTGCACCGCCATTCAATATGATCATGGCTGATCATCCAACTCAGTATCCTGTACCTGCCTTCTCTCCATACCCCTGATCCCTTTAGCCACAAGGGCCACATCTAACTCCCTCTTAAATATAGCCAATGAACTGGCCTCAACTACCTTCTGTGGCAGAGAATTCCACAGATTCTCAACTCTCTGTGTGAAAAGAAGCATGTTATTACTGTGCTTACTCCAGGCACTTTCCTCTCGAAGCTGGTCGAGAGGAGGTGACAAGACTTATCAAGGTTTGTAAAAGATAATAATAATAATATGGTGCAGTATTGCAATCACGCAATTATGGTCTCAGTAGTTTGATGGGATTTAATTTTCGCAACCTACCTATTACTGTGCTCTGTCCCCACACTCTGCTTTGCCTGCTGAGCTTTATTTTGATCTAACATCTGTGCAGATCAGCAGGTATTGTGTGAGGTTAACCGATGGGCCAACAGCACACCCCATGTCAGTGCAGACTGGTGTCCAGTGTTCTTGCCACGATGGTGCTCCTTCCAAGCAGTCAGCCTTCAGCCAACACTCAGGAAATATATGAGTAACTGTTTAACCACTTTTGCTCATCACTCATCAGCAACTAAAGCTTGATGTTAAATACCTGCAGGTTCTGTCACCAAGTGCAAGGCTGTTTTATAATTACGTTCATCAGAAACATGTAATTCTCAATTACTGCAGATCTGCCCATTATCAATATTCAGCCACCACAGCCCACTATATTTATTAAAAGGATTTTCTTTAATTGAACATTTTCATTTTTTGTATTCCATCTCCATGCTGGAGAAACAACACAGAATCAGAACAACTCCGTCTATGCTAGGTCATTCATTGCTTACTTATTTAAAATAGACTGCAATTCCTTCCATTTGTCTTATACGTTATGAATTATATTGTAGGGACATAGGGATTGGCCAGGTAATAGAACCCTCGGATTGGGTTACGGTCACGGGGTGAGGAAGCGCGGGGTATTTAAATGCTTGGCGCCAAACGTTAGATTAGAGATTAGATTAGTGAGTGAAGTTAGTGTTCGTCCAGAAAGAAGTCTGTTGCGTTTGTTACGGGTTTTATACCAATAAAGTATTTGGATAATACCACTCGTCTGGACTCACTACATTGGTGACCTCGAACGTAGGAAGAAAGCAGCAGCATGTCGCAGGCGGGAGCGAGCGCGGGTGAGATTCATCTACCGCCGTTCTGGGCCCATCAGCCGCACCTGTGGTTTGTGCAGGCAGAATCACAGTTCCATCTTAAAAAGGTGGAGGAAGACCAGGAGAGGTACCACCACCTGGTGAGCTGTCTGCAGGCGGAGGTGGCTGCGCGGGTCAGCCGATACCTGACCAGTCCACCCCAAACGGACCAGTACGTGGGGCTCAAGAAGCTCCTGCTGCGGACCTTCGGCTGGGCCCAGAGCCAGCGGGCTCTGAAGCTCCTCCATTTGCCAGACCTGGGGCAGCGGCTGCCGTCGGAGCTGATGTCCGAGATGCTGGCTTTGGCGGGCGACCATCAGCCGTGCATGATATTCGAAGCGGCCTTTCGGGAGAAGCTACCTGGGGACGTCAGGTTGGTGTTAGCGGACGTCCCTTTTGAAGATCCGGTAGCGTTCGCCGAGAAGGCCGACACGCTCGTGAGGGAACGCAACGCCCGAGACGGCTCCGTTAACCGGGTCTCGAGGCCCAGCGGCAGTCGGGGGTGCGGCCGGGAGAGCGACGCATCGGCCGCTATTGCGCAGCCGGCCCGCCAAGAGAGGGTGGCGGCGCCTGTTCATTGGCAGCGGGCTCGACCAACAGAGCCGGATAGGCGTGGCTGGTGCTCTTTCCATCGGCGGTGGGGCAGCGAGGCCCGAAGCTGTAGATCCCCGTGTTCGTTTCCGGGAAACGCCTGGGCCGATCGACTGTAGAGGCAGTCTCGGTTGGCCGTAACCACCGCCTCTACGCTACGGATCAGAGTACCGGGATCGTCTTCCTAGTGGACACGGGAGCGGTCGTAAGTATTGTGCCCCCCTATGACTGTGAAGTTCGAGTGGGGGAAAAGGGCCCGCCCCTAATTGCAGTGAATGGTAGCACCATCCGTACATACGGTAAAAGGACCATGTCCCTGTCCTTCGAGTCCAGGACTTACCGTTGGGAATTCATCGTTGCGGATGTGGGCCAGGCCATATTGGGGGCAGATTTCCTATGGGCGTTTTCCTTGGTCGCAGACGTCCGAGGGAGGGGCCTACAACCCTCGGCTGATGTACGGCTTCGGGGTACTGGGCCAGAGGCTTCTACAAGCGCCGCCCCACCCAGCCTAGTTATCCAGTCCATTACCACGGCTCCCGGTCAGTTCGATGCGGTCCTGGCCGACTTCCCGCAGCTCCTCGTCCAGCGTTTTGATTCACCTTCGGAGAAGCACGGGGTCGTCCATTTCATTCCAACCGAAGGGCCTCCGGTTTTTGCCCGGGCACGGCGCCTCCCACCCGACAAGCTGGCCAGGGCGCGAGAGGAGTTCCTAAACTTGGAGAGGTTGGGAATTATTCGGCCTTCGAGTAGTCGGTGGGCCTCCCCCTTGCACATGGTTTCCAAAGCATCTGGGGGGTGGAGACCATGTGGTGACTTCCGTCGACTCAACGCGGCAACACAGCCGGACCGCTATCCGATTACACACATTCAGGACTTTTCAGCTAGCCTGGAGGGGGTGACAATATTTTCAAAAATTGATTTGGTGCGGGGATACCATCAGATCTCGGTCCACCCGCCGGACATTCCGAAAACAGCGACCATCACCCCGTTCGGACTGTTTGAGTGGTTGCGTATGCCTTTCGGCCTTAAAAATGCAGCTCAGGCATTCCAGCGTTTGATGGACCGGGTGGGGCGAGGGTTGCCGTTTGTCTTTATTTATCTAGACGATATTTTGATTGCCAGCCGTTCGGTCCAGGAGCACTTGGTCCACCTCCGCACGGTGTTCCAGAGGCTGCAAGACCATGGCCTGATTCTCCATCCGGACAAGTGCCAATTCGGCCTGTCCGCGGTGGATTTTTTGGGTCACCGGGTTACTCCGGCCGGTGCCACTCCTTTACCAGCTAAGGTGGACGCGGTCCGCTCTTTCCCCCGCCCGACTACCATCAAGGGTTTGCAGGAGTTCGTGGGCATGGTCAATTTCTATCATCGGTTCGTGCCTGCAGCAGCTCGGGTTATGCGCCCCCTATTTCAATGTCTCGCAGGTAACCCCGCGGAGTTGGTATGGTCCGTAGCTGCGGAGACGGCTTTTGTTGCGGTCAAACAGGCTCTCGCCAACGCCACCATGCTGGTGCACCCGCGCTCCTCCGCCCCCACAGCTCTGACGGTGGATGCCTCAGACGTGGCGGTGGGTGGGGTTTTGGAGCAGCAGGTCGACGGTAATTGGCAGCCTCTGGCGTTTTTCAGCAGGCAGCTCTCTCGAGCGGAGCTCAAGTACAGTGCGTTCGATAGAGAGCTCCTGGCCCTTTATTTAGAAGTCCGCCACTTCCGTTATTTTTTAGAAGGCCGTTCTTTCGTGGCCTACACCGATCACAAACCTTTGACATTCGCTTTTGCTAAGGTTTCTGATCCGTGGTCGGCTCGCCAGCAGCGGCACCTAACCCTCATTTCGGAGTTTACGACCGATGTCCGTCATATTGCGGGTAGGTTGAATGCCGTTGCTGATGCCCTGTCCCGGCCGGCCATTCCCTCCGTAGCCGTGGTTGGTAAACATGTGGATTTCCAGGAGCTAGCGGAGGCTCAGCGCCTGGAAGGGACTGCCGCGGTGTACGCCTCCACAGCCTCGGGACTGCGTTTAGAGCAGGTGGCGTGTGGCCCCACAGGTATCAAGTTGTGGTGCGACGTTACTCTCCCACGCTCTCGCCCGGTGGTGCCTGCCGCTCTGCGGCGTAAGGTTTTTGAGGCCATTCATGGCCTGGCACATCCGTCCATCAGGGCGACTTCAGCCATGGTGGCTGACCGGTTTGTCTGGCATGGCCTGCGAAAGCAGGTGGCAGCCTGGGCACGCGCCTGCATTCCGTGCCAGACCTCCAAAGTCCATCGTCATGCCCAGCCCCCATACCAGAGATTCGAGGTTCCCCCCGCCCGTTTTTTCCACATCCATGTGGATTTGGTGGGTCCATTGCCCTATTCTAGGGGTTACACACATCTACTGACGGTGGTTGATCGGTTCACTCGTTGGCCGGAGGCGCTCCCGTTGTCGGACACCTCGGCGGCCTCCTGTGCACGGGCCCTGGCGTTGCATTGGGTGGCTCGTTTCGGGGTCCCGGCTATCATTACTACAGATCGGGGAGCCCAGTTCACCTCATCCCTCTGGGCCGTGCTGGCGCAGCTGTATGGTGCTCGATTACAGCAGACCACCGCCTATCATCCCCAAGCCAACAGGATGGTTGAGCGTTTCCATCGGCAGCTGAAGGCGTCCCTCTGTGCTCGCCTGACTGGCTACGATTGGGCTGACCAGCTGCCTTG
This sequence comes from Rhinoraja longicauda, assembly GCF_053455715.1. Lineage (NCBI taxonomy): Eukaryota > Metazoa > Chordata > Chondrichthyes > Rajiformes > Arhynchobatidae > Rhinoraja > Rhinoraja longicauda. The sequence goes on along the minus strand of NC_135984.1, from coordinate 394,810 downwards.
GGTCCTCCTCGGCATTCGTACGGCCCCGTGGGCTGAGCTGGGCACATCTTCGGCCGAGCTCGTCTACGGTTCGCCCCTGCGGGTGCCGGGCGACATTCTCCCTTCCGCTCCCGCCTTGCCGCCATCCGTCACGTCAGTCTTGGGCTCCCTCCGGGAACGGGTGGGTTCTCTGGCTCCAGTCCCGACCTCCAGTCACGGAAGCACAGCAGTTCATGTTCCTTCGGAATTGCGGAGCTGTGATTTCGTGTTTCTTCTGAAAGATTGCCACCGCCCCCCTCTCCAGCCGGTTTACCAGGGCCCGTTCCAGGTGCTCAAAAGAGGGACTGTAACCTTCACCTTGCAGGTAGGAAATCGTCAGGAGCTGGTTTCAGTGTCCTGTCTCAAGCCGGCCCATTTAGACCAGGACCTCCCCGTGTCGGTGGCTCAGCCGCCGCGCCGGGGCCGGCCTGTGGCTGCTCGACTGGTCCCGTCAGCGGCGCCCAGTTTACCACCTCTTGGGCCTCCGCCGCCTATGGTTGGTCCCGGGCTGCCGTTGTTCATCAAGTGCCCCCCGTCACCTGCACCCTCCGCTCCAGTGGATCCCCCATCGCCTCCAGCGGCGGTGTCCACCCTGCCTCCTGTCACGCTGGGGGTATCGGTTTCCCCTATCCGTACATGTTCTGGGCGGGAGGTTCGGCCGCCCGTGAGGTATGGTTTCGAGGGTTCTGGGGGGGGTCATGTAGGGACATAGGGATTGGCCAGGTAATAGAACCCTCGGATTGGGTTACGATCACGGGGTGAGGAAGCGCGGGGTATTTAAATGCTTGGCGCCAAACGTTAGATTAGAGATTAGATTAGTGAGTGAAGTTAGTGTTCGTCCAGAAAGAAGTCTGTTGCGTTTGTTACGGGTTTTATACCAATAAAGTATTTGGATAATACCACTCGTCTGGACTCACTACAATATTTACATTCTGTGACTGTACTGATTTCCATCATCATTTGTAATAATTATATCACACCATATGTTTGCACAAAGTATTGCATTTCTAATGACATGCGATCTGCTCTGCTTTGGTCTATATTACTGACCTTGACAAATGTTATTCTTAGTGGGACAAGAGTCGTCCTCGCTACCTCTGGCATACGACAAAGTTCCTTTCATGCACAGAGTTGCAGCTGCGGGTTTCACCCTACCCCTACACTAACATCACAACATTACATTGATGTTATTTAACAAGAGATCATTGATTCACAAGCTCGAGCATTAAACCCAGACTGGTACTCAATGCAGTGTGCTGTCAGGGTATCATTCAGTGAAATCCTAAACCAAGATCTTTTCTGATGGGCATCAAAAGAATCTTTTGACAGCAGATGCCCTGCGCACGATTTATCCACCAATGTTCATGCAAAAGATTACTTGATCATTTTGATGTTTATTTTCATAGGATCTTGATGTGAACAGGTTATGGCACATTTGGATTCCCATATTACTACAGTGACCACAATTTCATTCAATTTTATTATCTTCAGATCTCCCCCCTTTCATTACTCTTTCCCTCCCTGCATTCCTCCGTCTGCTTCCCTTCCTCCATCATCCCATTCCTACCCATTATTTCTTCCCTCCCCCATTCCTTTTATCCTATCACTATTTGGCGTGGAGTTCCACTACTGTGCTGTTATATCCCAACAGAGAGTGTTCATCACTGTTCTGCCATGATGCAATTTGCTGAAACTGAGGAACAATGACTTCATGGAAACACAACCTACCCCAACTGACCCATCAGCCAAAATTACTCAGATTGTTTTGTCAGCTCCTCTCCTCATTTTGGTTTATTCTTTCTCATTGATTTTCTTTTGGTTTGAATAATAGACTCGAAGAATGAAACCTTTCAGATCAGAAAAACGCAAGAAGAAGATCTTCTATTAACTAAACATCCAAATTTGTAACAAATAAAAGTTGACTCCATTAGAAAAATTTGGATCAAATGAAATTTTTCAAGAAGCATAAATTTCCTGTTTCATTGTGAAATATACACTAACTGTTTTTCTTGACTATTTCTGTACATTCACAAATAAACATTCAAGAAAAATTGACAAATGCTCTGCAGTTCAAGTCAATTAAGGTTGGGTAATTTTACAAAGATTTGAGGTGTTACACATGTACCAGGTATTCAAGCCATCAGTCGCTCACACCTCCATCTGTAGTGCTGAACTAATGAAATGAAGGTTTTGATGTCAGGGCAATGCCATGACTGTGGCCTTGGTTTGGTTCTGGGTAGCAGACTTGGAGTATGCCATGGTATGAAGTGCCACCGGGGCTCACGTTGTCGACCTCCCCGTGGTGAGCCCTGTCAACTGACCTCAGTCAGGCGAACGACAACAAACAGAGACAGCAGAAGCAGAAGCAGCTTCAGAACTTCTGCTGCCTCAAACGCAAGAAGAAGGAGAAGTGCCTCTTTAGGAATCATCACCATTCTTGAATTAACCATCTTAATTAAGGTGGGATTTAACATCTGGGCAGCAAGATAATGAATTAGTGTGGATGTAGTGCAGGTGTGGATGTAGTGCAGGTGTGGATGTAGTGCAGGTGTGGATGTAGTGCAGGTGTGGATGTAGTGCAGGTGTGGATGTAGTGCAGGTGTGGATGTAGTGCAGGTGTGGATGTAGTGCAGGTGTGGATGTAGTGCAGGTGTGGATGTAGTGCAGGTGTGGATGTAGTGCAGGTGTGGATGTAGTGCAGGTGTGGATGTAGTGCAGGTGTGGATGTAGTGCAGGTGTGGATGTAGTGCAGGTGTGGATGTAGTGCAGGTGTGGATGTAGTGCAGGTGTGGATGTAGTGCAGGTGTGGATGTAGTGCAGGTGTGGATGTAGTGCAGGTGTGGATGTAGTGCAGGTAATCAGCCATGATCTTGTTTAATGGTGAACAGGGCTCTGAAGCTTGACTTGGGTGGACAAGTCTTTATGTTTAATAAAATATATATTTTCATATTGTTATCCGTGTCCTCTGCAGAATAGTGAGCTCACCATTCTAGAATTTACGTTAGAGCTCATTTAATATCTGGAACATCACCCAGTTTTGCAATTAAATAATAGCTTTAATATAATGAATCTGCTTCACAATATTATTTTTTGAAATATAACATCACCAAAATATGTGCTGACATATTAGAACTGGTGCCAAAGTCTTGAAAGTGAATGAAAATGCAGTTTAAAGAAAAACATATTGGATTATTAGAAGTAATTAAAAATATAATTATAAAATGCCTAAACATGGTTCAAATCACAGATAATACAATAAAAGATGTTCTGTGTGCTTCTAGATACAAAGCCCGATGTTTGATGAGGCAACAGGACCCTGGAGAATATAGAGATGGAGCAAATAGATAAACCAAATCAATTCCTGTCCCTGCAGCTTATGAAGCTCATTAAATGCAAAGGTTCAGGTTGCAGAGGGTGGAGAACTACAGTACTGTCTGCTCTCAATGCTTTGAGGTTGGAAAAGAAGGTGTGATGCTTTGAGGCCCTAACTGGACATCCAGCATTTGGAGACCATTAAAATAAATGAATCAGAAAAATATTTACCCCTTTGAAGGCATGCTGCACTAAAGACATGCTGGAGGTAAAATAAAACACTATGTTAGCAGTCTGAAACAAGTAGAAGGTAGAAAACACACAACTGTTTCCTGCCAATTAGTACCTGAAGGAAGCGAAGATGGGTAAATAATGGCTAAGATAATCTTGATTGAGTATCTTGAACCGAAATGTCAATCTGCCTTTTCACCCCTTAGACACTCAATAAAAAGCAGTGTGTGTGTGTGTGTGTGTGTGTGTGTGTGTGTGTGTGTGTGTGTGTGTGTGTGTGTGTGTGTGTGTGTGTGTGTGTGTGTGTGTGTGTGTGTGTGTGTGTGTGTGTGTATGTATGTGTATGTGTGTCCACCCACTGTAGAAGAGCCATCCTTCATTTACCACACAGCACAAAAGCACACACACACACAAACATGCACATACAAAACCGTACAGTTGCAACCCACACACACACACATGTGCACACGCATACACCTACACACATAAAGACAGATACAACCCGTTAAGTTTCAAAGTGAAGTTGAATGTTGAAAACATTTGGAAAGTTTGGAATTCAATTGCCTTTTGGGGTCTGTATTTCCTTCAGTATAACAGATGCAGCATCGTTTGTTATTGGGTGCAGCAGACTTGAGGCCAACCTCAGGCTGCGAATGGCGGCACCTCAGCAGTTCTTTCTTTTTCCAATTTACTCCTCGCTAGAAAGACTTGAAATTCTGCAAAATCCTTGGTACGGTTCTTATATTTATTTTGAAAATCTGGCAGGTTAAGGTGAAACATCTTAAAATGTGTTATCCTTTTGTCTGACTGGAGTATTGTTACAAGAAGGTGCCTTCGATGTGCATTTATTTACAGAGACAGTTCCCTTTTGTTGGAAGATAGAAACTAATTATGAAAGCACTGTACCATTTGTGTGCAAGTCATTGGCTTGGAATCGCTGGATAGATGCAGTTCATTGATTAATGGCATCATAACTTCAGCATTTAGAAGTTGGTGTTATTTTTATATTATTTTGCTTCACAACGCAGTGGCATAATCAACCATATGGCTCATCAACTACCAGAGTGATTAATAAAGTAATTAGCTCTTCTTCAGAGAGCAAATGACTGCAACCAACAACAGAGAGAGCCTCAGTGAAATGCAATGAACCAGTTGAAACTAGTGATCTAAAACTCTTACATTACAATTTACAAGTTTTCCAGTGACCAGACTAGTTTTCAAATCGGCAATTTAACTTAATTTTCAGCTAATTTTTTCGTTTGTAGAATCATCTAAAATTCCACATTAGAGTTCTCCCCCCAAACATTTCTCTTCCTGTGACTCCTATATATGCTCCTGCACCAGGTAACAATTGCTGAGAGATGCTATGATTTATTTTAAGAGAGCCACAACAGACCACTGATGCTGCAATCTCATCACAGCACAAAGTTGTGGAGGAACTTAAGGGCGGCAAAGTTGCTGCTTTACAACACCAAAGCCCCGGGTTCGATCCTGACTACGGGTGCTGTCTGTACGGAGTTTGCATGTGCTCTCTGCGACCATATGGGTTTTCTCTGGGTGCTCCAGTTTCCATCTACACTCCAAAGACCTGCAATTCACTTCTGTAAATTGTCCCTAGTGTGTTGGATAGAACAAGCATACAGGTGATTGTTGGTCAGCATAGACTCATCGGCCAGAGGGTCTGTTTCCATGCTGTATCTCTAAACTAATCTAAACTCAATGGGTTCGGCAGCATCTGGGAAGCGAATGGACAGGTAATGTTTCGGATCGGGACTCCACCTTAGACTAAGAGGAATAATGGGTAGAAAGCTGGAAAAGAGAGGTGGGGGCAGGATAAAACTTGATTGAATTTTACATCTTCCTTGTTTTATGCCATGACTTAATATTAATATATTGTCTAATCTTCAAGGCAATCCAAAACACAAACAATACTGAGTTCTGGCGTAGAAAGTGACAGGGATGGTGTCAAAACAGGGTCAACTTTTCAAGTCAATGACCCTTTCCCGAGAATCGTGTTGAAACAAGTTTGCTTTAAGCTGCCAAGGAGGGGAGGAGGGATGGATGGAGAGAACAACGACAATGTCTGTGATAAGATGCAGATCAAGGTTATCAAGGTGACTAAATCATCCTTAATACCATTTTTGAGAGGGGAATGAATGCCAGCTGATTGTAACTGATCGGGAGGATGAATGCGGGCAGTTAGAGGCATAAAACCGTGCTGGAATGATGCAAATCTGAACTAAAGGAGAATGCCCGGAAATATTCATCACAGCAGTGACCTCCCATCTGCTCCTCTTCCAATGTTCACTGTGTACATCTTCTTCTTGCGTTTGAGGCAGCAGAAGTTCTGAAGCAGCATCTGCTTCTGCTGTCTCTGTTTGTTGTCGTTCGCCTGACTGAGGTCAGTTGACAGGGCTCACCACGGGGAGGTCGATAATGTGATCCCACAATGTGCAACTCCTCAATCCTTCCTCCCCTCCCCACACACTCCTCCCTCTGGCTTCACAATCCTTCAGTCTCATGCTTTAATACTCGCCTTTGTTCCAACCCTCGCTGTGCCCACCTGTTGTCACACTTTGTCTACTGTTCATCTCTCTCTCGCCTACAATCAGTCTGAAGAAGGGTCTCAACTAAAACGTCACCTATCCATGTGCTCCAGAGATGCTGCCTGACCTGGTGAGTTACTCCAGCATTTGTGTCCTTCACTGCATACATTGTTCATCACATCATCTCTGCTAAACTAAACGCAGGTTGGGTGATCATGTTGAAGAAAATGAAAATGAGAAATTGATGCATTTGAATAAGTTTCATGATCCTGGTTTAACCCATCATGCAAAACATTGGAATCTTCGCTTAATGGGGCCTGTAGCAGAAATGGCAGGACATTGGCATTCTGTAACCATCTGTGTGTGTCTAGCTCCCACCCAGATGAGGAGAGCAGCTCGCTGGGCTTGGTGGATGGGGAAAGCCTATGATGCTGCCTGTCCCGCTGAGTTACTCCAGCATTTTGTGTCTACCTTCGAGGGAAACCCACTTGCGGTGTTATTGAGACCTACGGTGTACAACTGGCGACTGGTCACCAAGGCAACGAGCAGAAACAAACCCTCATAAATGCCAACAGGCCACATTATTGAAAAGCTGTAAGGTCCAGATATCAGTGAGTATCTGTGCACCTTGACTAACCTGTTGGCACATTCACTGCATCCTACTGTGGGAGACAGGCGGCTACTGTAATGAGTGGGCTCTGAGCAGCTGTGATCAAGGGGAGAAAACCTTGTGTACGATGCAGCAGATGGACCGTTGGCCTCGCTGTGCTGAGGAAAGAATCGAGATTGTCTACCCAACTGCTGGATTCAACCTGTAAAATATCACTCAGTTCAACGCACTGTGTGAGATGCCGTGCATTGTAAACATACAATATTGGGCAATGGCCATTGGCATTTAACTATCTTCCCTGACACAGAAAAAGACCTTGAATAATTTAGGACTCGATTTGGTAATGATGGCCACAAAGCTACTAAATTGTCATAAAAAACCATCTGTTTCACTAATATTCTCCAGAAGAGGAAATTTGCCATCATTACCTGGCCTAGCGTATATGTGATTCCATTCTTCCTAATGTTGGGGAATCTTAAAGGACTTGACAGGGATTAATGAATGAATTAATGAATGAATAGATGAAGACATACACACATACATACAGACATGAGAATGAGACTCAGGAAATTGACTGTGGGTTTGGAAGTTCAGGCAGCGTATCAGTCAGTAGATAGATATGACAGATTAATAATTTTGTGGCTATCATAATGATGACAAGTTCAGGATTATTAACTAAATTTAAATTCCACAGCTGTCGTGATGGGATTTGAAATAACACTGTCCAAACATTTCTCTGAGATTAACTAATTCACTGCAAACTAGATATAAACTTTGAATCTTCTTGTCCCGTATATTGCAGCACCACAAATTTCTCACCATTCATTTCTTTTTAAAGATATTGAAAAATGGACAATATTTGATCATTACACAACCAGGAACCAGAGTTAGGGTTAGGGTTGGGGTCTGAAGAAGGGTCTTTGAAATGTCACCTATTCCTTTTCTTCAGAGATGATGCATTATCCACAATACAATACAATACAATACAATACAATACAATACAATATATCTTTATTGTCATTGTACCCAGGGGTACAACGAGATTGGGAATGCGCCTCCCATACGATGCAATAATTTAATTAATTTAGACAACAGCAACCCAACGAAACAATTGTAACAGTTTTAGACAGGATAAAGTGCAAGTTGATCTATGCGTTGTGACCATCCGGCTCATGAAGTCATGATAGTCATGAAGTGCTTTGAAAGGCTGGTCCTCTCACACATCAAATCCAACATCCCTGACTCACTGGACCCACATCAATTTGCATACAGGGCAAATAGATCCACAGAGGACGCCATCTCTCTGGCTCTTCACACTGTCCTGACTCACCTGGAGGGACAGGGCACGTACGTGAGGATGCTATTCATAGACTATAGCTCTGCCTTCAACACGGTCATCCCCACCAAGCTCATCACCAAACTCCACCAGCTAGGCCTCAGCTCGTCATTATGTGACTGGATCCTGGACTTCCTGCTGGAGCGACCGCAGGCAGTGAGAATGGGCCCGCACCTGTCCTCCACTATCACCCTGAGTACCGGCACACCACAGGGCTGTGTTCTGAGCCCCATGCTCTACTCCCTCTTCACACATGACTGTGTTCCTGCATTCGACACCAACACCATTGTCAAGTTTGCAGATGACACAACGGTGATCGGGCTGATCACCAACGGTGATGAAACAAAATACAGAGAGGAGGTGCAGAACCTGGCGGACTGGTGCTCTGATAACAACCTGTCCCTAAATACCACCAAGACCAAGGAGCTGATCATCAACTTCCGTAGGTCACATAACGGGGAATATGCCCCGATCTCTATCAACGGGGACAGTGTGGAGAGAATGTCCAGCTTCAGGTTTCTGGGCACTCACATTTCGGAGGACCTAACATGGTCCAATAACACTGCTGCACTGGTCAAGAAGGCACAGCAAAGACTGTTCTACTTAAGAACACTGAAAAAGTCTGGTCTACCCCAACAGCTGCTGACGACCTTCTACCGCTGCACCATAGAGAGCATCCTAACACATGGCATCCCTGTGTGGTACCTCAGCTGCACGGAGGCAGAAAGGAAAGCTCTACAGCGGGTAGTCCATAGAGCTCAGAGGGCCATCGGAACACAGCTACCAGACTTGGAGGGCATCTACAACACACGATGCCTCAGAAAAGCCACCAGCATCCACAAAGACTCTTCACACCCCTGCAACAGTCTGTTCGAACTCCTTCCATCGGGCAGACGATACAAGGCCTTCTACGCCCGCACCTCCAGACTCAGGAACAGCTTCATCCCCAGGGCCATAGCTGCCATGAACCGGTCCTTCAGCTTATCTTACTCCAGTCTATCCTTGGTTCAGGAATCTGCCTTGTCTCTCCTGAAAGGGTGGTAAAGATACCCTTGTTAAGATACCCCTTGCTTTCCTTGCAAGTGAAACATTTCATTGACAAAAACATACAGGAAGGGGTTAAGTGTTGGTCTGTGCAAAGCTGGCTTTGTATGTGTAAGAACTCCCGGACATTCTGTGCACCAATAACACAGGTTTAATTTGACAATTTATCAAATGTCCAATAATTCAAATCACCTATAAGCTCACAGAAATTTCTACTGAACACCATTAACTATTATCTTATTTCATTTGTGTGATTAATGTTCAGACCTATTCATGTTGATTTCAATGGTATGTGTGAAACAGATCTGCCTCTGCTAAATGAGTTTTGATAACAAGGAAGAGATTGTGATTTGGCATTTTTATACAATCAATGATTATAATCTTCTCAATGTAGACATACAGCTATTGCTGTTTGAGGAGCCTAAACCAGACTCATCCCACTGGCAGTCACTTTGTGATAAGGGGCACATCTCCATGAAGAATCTCCAGGAATTAAGTGTTCATTTGAGCACTGCAAGACCTTTGGCAAAGGGCTTGTTTTGTGTAGTGAATCCTCATGATGTATAATGCATCATCTGGTGATGTGGTCCAAACTGAGGGGTTCAGTAGCCAACCTAAATGAGTATGCCACTGCTGCGACGGACTTCATCAGCAAGTGATACAATCTCCTTCTACACCCATGACCGTTAAGCCAAATACAAATCCAACTCAACTTACAAATTCACAGACAACACCACCATAGTGGGCTGGATATCAAATAATGATGTTATGGAGTCGAGGAAGGTGATTGAGAACCTGATAACCTGGTGCCAAGACAACAACCTTTCACTCAATATCAGCAAGATAAAGGAGATGGAGATCGACTTCAGGAAGTGAAGAGGTACACATACCCCATTGAAGGCGCCGAAGTAGAGATAGCTGAAAGCTTCAAGTTCTTAGGTGTAAATATCACCAGCAATTTGTCCTGCACCACCCATATCGAAGCAATGGCCAAGAAAGCTTCTACTTCCTTAGAAGGCGTGGAAAGTTTGACATGTCCCCAACAACTCTCTACAGCTTCTACAGGTGCAGCGTAGAAAGTATTTTATTGAGATGCATCGCAACGTGGTTTGGCAACACCGCATGAAGTTGCAGCAAATTGTGGATGTAACCCAGACCATCACGGAAACCAACCTTCCTTCCATTGATACCATCTATACTTCCAATGTCAATGAAAATGGCCATGCTAGTGGACTAGTTTCAGATCAAACTAAATCTCTTCCAGTTTCCATCTGGCATTCTATGTCATTTCTAAAGGTCTCTTATTTACCAGATTATTAATTAACCTTTTCTCAATGCACATAAATACTTAATAAACAAGTGCCACATTGATCAGCGTCATTTTAGCAAAGCCAGTAACAATAGACAATAGACAATAGACAATAGGTGCAGGAGTAGGCCATTCAGCCCTTCGAGCCAGCACTGCCATTCAATGCAATCATGGCTGATCACTCTCAATCAGTACCCCGTTCCTGCCTTCTCCCCATACCCCCTCACTCCGCTATCCTTAAGAGCTCTATCCAGCTCTCTCTTGAAAGCATCCAACGAACTGGCCTAACCAGTTTACAATGCAAAGAAATTCCATACAACCTGATTAATACCTCTTAAAAAGCCAATTTACATCCGTCAATAAACCTCCATAATATTTCATTAACTTTTAATTGAATTTTTGAATGATTAAAATGGATACAATAATAAATACCTAATTACTCAAATATCACATTTGTAACAGTGCAGAGTTCTGTTTTATATTTTCAGAAACTCTGTGCTCTTTGAGAGAGAAGTTGTTCATATTCAGAATGGAAAGCATTCCACGTCAAATACTCGAAGTTGTAATGCTGAGTTGTTCTATAATTTAAAGCCCTATTCTGCAAGTCCCATCCTTCAGATGATGCTTCAAATTGCACGTCTGATTTTTGTTCCATTTCCTGCACTAACATTCTCTGCCTGCTTGAATACAATGATCATTAGTGCCTATTGAGGAGTAATTGGTGGTGTGGGGACATGCTGTTTTGGAGCTGGGTTCTGATCATCTAACCCTCGCCTTGGACCTGCTCCCATACAGAGAGGATAATTCTGCAAGTGCTTGAAATTTGAAGCACATATGAAAAATACCCTGTGGATCAATGAGCCTTTGAATATACAGCAGGCAAGAAAACAGTTCTTCACTGTACTCCGGTACACGTGACAATAATCTAAACTAAACTAAACACAGATGCTACCTCATCTCCTGAGCTTTTCAACATCTTGCATTTTGATGCAGAAGAGATTTTTATCTTTATTAGTGAGGCTGAATTACAAACTCATTATGTCAATGAAAGACCAATGGCCATTGCATTGCACAACAACATTGCTTTATATTTTCCAGTATGTGTGTAAGAACAATGAGGACCCGGGGTGGGGGGCCACGGGTGGGGGGCATGGGTGGGGGGGGCATGGGTGGGGGGGCATGGTTGGGGGGCATGGGTGGGGGGGCATGGGTGGGGGGGCATGGGTGGGGGGCATGGGTGGGGGGGCCACGGGTGGGGGGGGCATGGGTGGGGGGGGCACGGGTGGGGGGGCATGGGAGGGGGGGCATGGGTGGGGGGGCATGGGTGGGGGGGGCATGGGTGGGGGGCACGGGTGGGGGGGCATGGGTGGGGGGGCACGGGTGGGGGGGCACGGGTGGGGGTCCCGGGGTGGATGGGGGGCACGGGTGGGGGGGCACGGGTGGGGGGCACGGGTGGGGGGCACAGGTAGGGGGACCACCTTGAGGGACGGTGAGAGAACAAAGGGGGTCCTGGTGTGGGGGGGGGCACTCTCGTTTAGAATCCTCGGCCCAGGGGATAAGTCCGTGTTTGTTCGTTTGTTCCGGTGAAGGCGCTGTGCACAAGGCAGCCGGCCAACAGTCGCTTGCCTTTTTCATTTTGTTTTCACTTTTAATTTCAAGTTTTTGTGAACCTTGTGTGTTATGAACTTACCAATTTCCCTCCGGTGATGAAAAAACTTTTATCTCATCTCGTCTCGTCTCGTCTCGTCTCATCTCGTCTCGTCTCGTCTCGTCTCGTCTCGTCTCGTCTCGTCTCGTCTCGTCTCGTCTCGTCTCGTCTCGTCTCGTCTTATCTCATCTTATCTTATCTTATAAACTTAAGTTTTGAAACACCTGGCAGGCACAATAGAATTGAGGGAAGTGTGAGTGGTAAAATATTTGGATCAAGTAACCCAAATCCATTCCTACCTCGTGGAGGACTGGACTGGACTGGACTGTACTTTTCTAATGGGTTAGCACAGATTTGGTGAGTTGAAGGATCTCATTATAACTCTATGGCTTTACTGGTAACTTCCATCTCAAGCTGAAAGTTGGGCTAGGACTCAGAGACCTACACAAGTCTGCCTGGTAGAGGTTTACATCAGCCTTGATGTGAATCTAAACATTTATTTGATGAATCTATTTCCTAAACGCAAACATAAAGTGATTCTCACAGATAATTTTTGACACTTCAATGTTGTGGTACTATCGAATGAAATGGTTTAACTCTTCTCTAGACCACAGAAGAACAGAAATACATCAGGAAGTATCTGGAGAGTTAAAGCAGCTCATTATTTCACTCGTTTTCTCTCCAAATCTTTAATAAACGCTGATCAGATGCTGAAGATGTACAAATGCCAGAGGGATGTGTTGTGGTGTAGATCGCTCCTTATTAATTTCAGTGGCAATGAGTAAATTTGCCCTAAAGGCCCCAGACTGTCGGTGTGGAATTAAGGGGACAGTGTAGAACGATCTCCTTCATTAGTACAAACACCTATTTCTCCATTTGAAATCAGCGCCAATTATGTTGCAATTAAATATTTCAGAAAACAAAACACAAGCATAATATGTATACATGTGCTGCTGTTCAGCTTTAAGGCATCTCAGCCATTTTAAAACTGACACAATAATTTAAAAGAAATATTGATTGATTGATATTTTATTGTCACGTGGACTTGGTACAGTGAGATTCGTTGTTAACATACAGTACAAGTCTACAAGAATCGACTGTAAGTTTCCACAAACAGCAGTGGAATATGATTCAACAAACAGTTATGAACTGATGACCAGATACCCGTTTATTGTGACCCAGATTTTGCCATGAATGGTGAACAACCTTCCCTGGAAGAGAGTAGAACTTACCTTCCTCGAATCATGCCACAAACCTGCTCCCCAACCCGCTCATGCAGACTCGTTTGCACACAGATCATGTCTGGTCATAGAATCATACTGCATGAAAACAGGCCCTTCGGCCCAACTTGCCCATGCAGACCAAGATGCACCATGTACATGAATCCCACCTGTCCACATTTGGCCCATATCCCTCTAAATCTTTCCTATGCATCTACCTGTTAAAATGTCCTTTAAATATTGTGATAGTACCTGCCTCTACTACCTCCTCTGGCAGCTCATTCCATATACCCTGTGTGAAAAAGCTGCCCCTCTTTCCCCCCTCACCTTAAACCTATGTTCTCTGGTTCTTGATTTCCTATGCTGAGAGCACCTGCCTCAACCACCTCTTCCATAAACCCACCCACCACCCTCTGTGTGTGAAAGAAGTTGCTCCTCAGGATCCTCTTAAATCTTTTCCCTCCCAACTTAAACCCAAGTTCCCTGGTTCTTGATTCATTTACCCGAGGTAAAAGATTAGTTCACCCTATCTATTCCCCTCATGATATTATGCACCTCTATAAGATCATGTCTCAGCTTCCTGCGCTCCAAGAAATAAAGTCCAAGCCTGCCCAACCTCTCCCTGAAGCTCAGGCCCTCGAGTCCTGACAACATCCTCGTAAACCTGTGGTGGAATAGTGCAAAACGGGGGCGCTAGTGTGCATATGATGTAATAGACGTGTTTTGCTAGAGCTCCGCTCCGATAAATCGAGATTAAGGAATAAAAGACTATTTATAGTACAACTCCCACTTTAAGTTGTGTCTACTGCTGTAATAACAGACCGACATAAAATGACAACGCAGAAGTCGTCCAGAAAGCAGCCAGCCGTCAGGAAATTTAATGAAAACCCAGCATCGTCACTGGATGAGGAGCGGCCTAGTGGTGGAGAGCCGGAGCTAATCACACTATCGGCAGAAGGAACTCCTGAAACAGCCATCATTCTTACAGCTATAAATGAAATGAGCAAGAAGATGGATGACCGATTTAATACCCTGGAGGTGTCCCTCCAAGTTACCCAAGCCACTCTGACTGAACATGGAGCACGGATATCTATGGTAGAAGATGCGAGCAGTGACCATGACACTCGACTAATTCAGTTGGAGCAGCAGTGGCTACGGCTAGAATATGCTAACAAGGCCCTCCAGGATAAAGTTATTGATCTGGAGGCGCGCTCCAGACGCCAGAACATAAAAGTGGTCGGACTACCAGAAAAGATTGAAGGCGGCCGCCCCATGGAGTTCATTGGTAACTTTATTCGGGACTTGTTGGGGGCAGAACATTTCTCGATGCCCATAGAAGTTGATAGGGCGTATAGGCTGGGAGGACAACCGGCTAACGATCTCGCGCGCCCCAGAGTCATGATAGTTAAGATCCACAGCGGCCATCAGAAAGAGCGGATAATGCGACTGTCACAACAACAATACCCGCTGAACTACAATGGGAAGCAAATTCACATTTTTCCTGATCTCCCGGCAGAGATAATGAAACAACGTCGTCTTTTCGAGGTCACGAGGAAGAAGCTCAAAGAGGCAGGCCTGCGAACCGGATATATCTACCCTGCTCGCCTCTGGGTTACCCAGGGTATCGACACGTCGATATTTAGCACCCCGGAGGAGGCCAAACTATTCACAGATAACCTGCCGCCCAGCCCGGTGACAACGGTGGGCTAATGTCGGCTAACAGACTAACACTGACTAGCTGGTCTCCAGACCAGCTGTTTCAGCCAATCTCAACGTGGGGGCATGGTCACCCTCTTGTCGAGTAAGCTTAAATCCTGAGGGTACAAGCTTTTGTCCAAGTGCACTGACTCTCCCATGTCTATCCATGTTTAAGCCGCTGGCCCGGAGTGGACGGCGGGCGTCGGCTAACATGCGAACGAGTTAACTCTGAGCCATGGACATGGTCATTCACACGAAAGGTAGACGTTGGACTCAATAGATTTAACTTTAACTTTGTTTAATGTGCTTAATTCGTTTCAGGAATAGGATGATTTTACAGGATGGGTTCCTGCTAATTTTTCAAAGGGAAACTTTTTTTTGTTGAACAGATCCGTAATTTTGTTTGTTCATCGGAGGGGATGCCGACTGAATTTGTAGTTAACTAGCTAGCGGTTTCACAATTTAGCCTTTAGCTAGCCTTTGGGCTTAACAGGCTAGATAGTTGAAGTAACCCCCGTTTACAGTATGTTAGGATATTTTCTCTCACTTTGTTTGGGAGAGTGGGGATGGGGGGAGGGAAAGTCCGAGTTTTGTGTGTGTTTTTGTGTTGGTGGTCTTCCTGTTTTTTTGTTTGAGGCAAATTATTATGTCGCTGCTTATGTAATACAATTTACACCTTCTGATGGTACCTGGGGATGATGATGTGCGTGGGAGGGTTACCATGGTGAGCTGGAATGTCCGCGGCATGGGCCACCCAATTAAACGAGCTAAGGTGTTTTCACATCTTAGGTCTTTATCTGCCGACCTTGTGTTCCTCCAAGAAACTCACATTAGAACATTGGGGCAGAGACAGTTGCGCTGCAGATGGGCAGATCAGATATTTCAATCCACATTTTCTAGCAAAGCCCGCGGGGTGGCAATTATGGTTAAGAAAAACATAGATTTCAGACATATTTCTACAGTAAGTGACCCGAATGGTCGATTTCTCATAGTAACTGGGTACCTTTACTCTGTTCATGTAACACTGCTTAACATTTATGGTCCGAATATTGATGATGCAGCTTTCTTTCGCAAAATCTTTGATAAGCTACCTGACCTTTCTAATACGAATGTGATTGTTGCAGGGGACCATAACACAATCCTTGACTGGCACCTGGATAGGTCATCAAATAAAATGTGTAGCCCTTCGAATGCATCCACGGTTTTGAAAAATCTCATCTCCTTCACCAATTTAGTTGACATTTGGAGGATACAGCATCCCACAGACAGAGAATACTCTTTTTTTTCTAAAATGCACAATTCATACTCTCGTATCGATTATTTTTTATTAGACTCGAAACTCATACCTAATGTAATAAATACCAAATATCATAACATTTTGATCTCAGATCACGCTCCAACCTCAATTATCTTTGACTTTAAGCTGTCTAAACGATGTGCTAAATGGCGACTACGCCTTTCCTTGCTTAATGATGGAACTTTCTGTAAATACATGTCTGAAAAAATTACAGAATATTTGGAGACCAATGACACTTCTGATGTCTCGGACTCCACCTTGTGGGAAGCTTTCAAGGCAGTTATGAGGGGTCATATTATTTCGTATGAAGCGTCTTTAAAGAAATCCAGAGAGAGACGTCTACAAGAAATTGATTCGGAGCTTTCTCCAATGGAGACGTTGTATCGGAGCACAAACAACCCCCAAACGCTGCAAAATATGCTCAGTTTTAAATATGAGTATAACACGATTCTAACAAATCAAGTCAGTGACCAGCTACTGCGACTGAAACAGCGATATTTTGAATTAGGGGACAAACCGCATACATTGTTAGCCCGTCAGCTTAGAGGGCAACAAGCAAGTAGGGCCATACATATAATAAAATCAGGCAAGGGTGTTGCTTTAACCGATCCAAAATTAATAAATGAACGCTTTGAGGAGTATTATCAAGAGCTGTATAAATCCAAAGCTAACGGTAATATCAATGCATGGTTAAAAAAGTTGGACATACCAAAATTAGATAGTGCCTCTTGTGAGGCCTTAAACTCAGAACCCTCCTCTGTAGAAATCAAGGATGCAATTAGGTCGTTGCAAAACGGCAAGAGCCCTGGGCCAGACGGTTTTGGAGTCGAATTTTATAAGAAGTTTGCTGACCAGGTAACTTCGATTCTGCACAGGATGCTCTCCCACTCAATCGAGTTGAAAAAGCTCCCACCGTCATTGTACAATGCTAATATTTCTCTCTTATTGAAACAAGGCAGGGATGAAACCAATCCCTCCTCATACCGACCAATTTCTATGCTTAATTTGGATTTCAAGATTTTTACTAAAATAATGGCGACTAGACTAAATAAGTGTATAGAATCCATTATCCATACGGATCAGACCGGGTTCATCCCCAATAGGTTCTCTTTCTTTAATGTTAGAAGAGTAATGAACATTATGTATCACAAATTCGATAGTTCTTCCAAACAAGCCATTCTGTGTTTAGACGCAGAAAAAGCTTTCGATCAGGTTGAGTGGGGATATTTACTCAGAGTGCTGGAAGAGTTTGGTCTTGGAGCCTCTTTTATTTCCTGGGTACGTCTTATATATGCTCATCCCACCGCTTCCATACTCACAAACCAGGATAGGTCACCCCCTTTTGCCCTTCAGAGGGGTACGCGACAGGGCTGCCCCCTCTCGCCGCTCCTCTTTGCGTTAGCCATTGAGCCGCTGGCAATCGGCATAAGAGGGCATGCGCTTATAAAACCGATAATACTGGGTGGGGTGGAACATAAGATTTCGCTTTATGCGGATGATATTGCCATCTTTTTATCTGACCCTGAACATTCTGTTCCTTACCTATTCCAGCTTATTAATTCCTTTGGCGAGGTCTCAGGTTACACTATAAACTAGCAGAAGAGTGAACTTATATCGATAACAGCAGAATTAGACCCTGTATTCTTAGCCAACATGCAGTTTAAAACAAATCCGGATAGTATAAAATATCTGGGCATTAAAATATCTAAAAACCCCAAGACCCTTTTTAAAATTAACTTTACCGAAAGGTTGAACAAGCTAAAGGAGAACATAGAGAAATGGAGAACGTTGTCTATTTCCTTGATTGGCCGCGTGAACGCAGTAAACATGGTCTCCCTGCCGAGATTTCTGTATTTATTTCAGAATGTTCCTATTTTTATCCCCAAATCCTACTTTAAGTTAATCGATTCTATCATTATGCCATTTATTTGGGGATATAAAGCACACAGGATCTCAAAAGCTTATCTTCAAAAAACGAGGGAACATGGGGGACTGGGGTTACCGTGCTTTTTATATTACTATTGGGCGGCCAATGTTAGAGTCATGGTATACTGGCAGTATGCATATGAACGGGGAGTTGGATATGACCTGCCACCTTGGCTGGCGATTGAAAAAAGCTTAACCCCAAAAACTTCTCTCCCTGCTCTCCTTTTTTCATTACCCAGATCTATCACCTCTCTTAGAGAGGATCACTTCACTCTGTCCAATGCTCAGAGAATATGGCACCAAATTAGGAAAGCTTGTGAGCTTCCGAAGACGTCAATGCACGCCCCAATCTGGCATAACCACGCTTTCCCCCCATCATTTACAGACACAGCATTCAAAGAATGGAGCTGTAAAGGGATAGTTACAATAAAAGATCTTTACATAAATAGACACTTTGCATCATTTGATCAGCTACAATCCAAGTTCTCATTGCCCAAAACTCAATTCTTCAGGTACTTACAGCTGAGAAATTATGTTCGACAAAACAATTCGCTTTTTGAGTCCCTGCCCGAAGACGACTTGTTGTCCAAAATTTTGCTGGGTCCCCCGGAAGCAAAGAACCTAATCTCATCGTTTGTAGGTATCTTTTTAAACAAACTAGATAAATCTACTTTAAAAATAAAACAAACCTGGGAAGAAGACCTTAACATTGAAATTGATGACGATGTCTGGAAGGAAGTACTGAAAAGTATAAAATCCTGTTCTATTAATTCTAGGCTACAACTGATTCAATTCAAGGTTATACACAGATTACACTACTCTAAGGTTAAGCTGCATAAAATCTTTCCTGATCTCTCACCTTTGTGTAATAGATGCAAGACCGCTGAGGGTACACTCGCTCACCACTTTTGGACTTGTCCAAAACTTCACAACTTTTGGTGTCTTTTATTTCAATGGTACTCCACTGTTTTAAACGTCACTTTAACTCCGGACCCTGAAACTGCTCTATTCGGGTATTCCACAACGCTTGAGAAGCTAGACCATAATGCTCGCACAATCTTGGTTTATGGTATGGTAATTGCCAACAGATGTATTTTGAAACTATGGAAATCAGACTCTGCTCCTCAGTTTGAGACTTGGTTAAGAGAATTAATGGGCATATTACACGTAGAGAGGTTGAGATATGAATTGTCTGGCAACCCTCAAAAGTTCTTCAACATATGGAACCCAGTGCTGCAGCATATTAAGGACAAGTAAAACTATCCCCTCAATGCCACAGGCTTTTGTACCTTCTTTGAATCCAGCAGTGAAAATACTGAAATATTTGACTTCTGAAAATTACCTTGCCTCATGTTTTTGTGCTTTTGTCTTTTTTTGTTACATTGTAGTTATGTTTTTTTTAAATGTATTTTTATTTATTTATTTGTTTGTTTTTGTTTGTTTGTTTTCATGATTATGTAGGGAAGGGGAGGGATGGGGTTTACTGTTGTTGTTATATGCATTGTAATCAATTATAAAATAAAAAAAATTAAGAGAATAGTGCAAAACAAATCCTCTTGCTGAAACAGTGAAGGTTAAAATGCTCCCCAGGTTTAGAAGACAATAACTATAAAGGTTTCCAAAATATTTTGTCAACCAGTAGAATTTAAAACTGATAAAACTTAATCAATCTATTATAACTGAGATAACTATTCAAATATCTGAACTAGGAATCCAAAGCCATTTAAAAACGTTGTTTCAATAGGTTCTCCAGCAGATGTTCTGGGTACTGCCTCAGACTCATGATTCACTGCGAGACTCCAGCAGAACATAGAGTTAACGACCTGTCCCACTTAGGCGATTTTCTAGGCGACTGCCGGTGACTGTCATAGTCGTAGCAGGTCGCCGAAAAACAGGCGACTGGACCCCCCCACGACAATGTCTATGACAAGCTACAACAACCTACCACCTAGTCGATGTCAAGCTACGACAAGCTACCGACAACCGGCGACCCAATCATCACGAGTAGGACGTCCACCTACGACCGCGCCTACACCAACCTACGACCACACAGGCAACAACCTACGAGAACCGTACAGACGACACCCTGGCAACCGTGTGGTGACAGCCTAGTCGCCTGTAGTCGCCTAAACAATTGCCCGTGGGACAGGAGTTTTAAGGTGCAGATTAACCAGTCTTTTGGTCCAACAGCAGAATAACCACAATGGGCCGAATGGCTTCCTCTTGCTCCCACCCATTATCAAGGCTCAACATCGCTCTCTCTGTCATTGGCCAAGCCACTTCCCATTGGAGAGTTGATCCTTCAATGAGGAAGCCTTACACAAAGCATGTGGTAAAGGAGGTGATTTTTATGATTGGTTTCACAAAAGCACATTATGCTCAAGTCACGTAAGCCAAGTCAAGTTTATTATTCTATGCGCAAGTTTGGCGAGGTGCAGATATAGTGAAATGTTTGCTCACTGTTACATCAAAGACATGCATGCAACACACAGGACATAAGGTGGTTGCTTTAGCAAGTAATGTAAAAGTAAACCCCAAGGGGTTCTACAGATATGTCAATAACAAAAGGATAGTGACGGATAAAATTGGTCCGTTAGAGAGTCAGAGTGGACAGCTATGTGCTGAGCCGGAAGAAATGGGGGAGATGTTAAACAATTTGTTTTCTTCGGTATTCACCGAGGAGAAGGATATTGAATTATGTGAGGTAAGCGAAACAAGTAGAGTAGTGATGGAAATTATGAGGATCAAAGAAGAGGAGGTATGGACACTTTTGAAAAATATAAAAGTGGATAAGTCTCCAGGTCCTGATAGGATATTCCCTAGGACATTGAGGGAAGTTAGTGCAGAAATAGCAGGGGCTATGACGGAAATATTTCAAACGTCATTAGAAACGGGGATGGTGCCGGAAGATTGGCGCATTGCGCATGTTGTGCCTTTGTTTAAAAAAGGTTCTAAAAGTAAACCTAGCAATTATAGACCTGTTAGTTTGACGTCTGTGGCGGGAAAATTAATGGGAAAGATACTTAGGGACAATATATATAATCACATGGATAAACAAGGCCTGATTAGAAACAGTCAGCATGGATTTGTGCCTGGAAGGTCATGTTTGACTAATCTTCTTGAATTTTTTGAAGAGGTTACCAGGGAAATTGATAAGGGCAAGGCTGTGGATGTTGTCTATATGGACTTCAGTAAGGCATTTGACAAGGTTCCACATGGAAGGTTGATTAAGAAGGTTAAATCGTTGGGTATTAATAGTGAGGTTGCAAGATGGATTCAACAATGGCTGAATGGGAGATACCAGAGGGTAATGGTTGACAACTGTATGTCAGGTTGGAGGCCAGTGTCTAGTGGAGTACCCCAAGGATCTGTGTTGGGTCCACTGTTGTTTGTCATTTACATTAATGATCTGGATGATGGTGTGGCAAATTGGATTAGTAAGTATGCAGATGATACTAAGATAGGTGGTGTAGTTAATAATGAAGTAGATTTTCAAAGTCTACAGAGAGACTTGGGCCTTTTGGAAGGGTGGGCTGAAAAATGGCAGATGGAGTTTAATGCTGATAAGTGTGAGGTGCTGCATTTTGGTAGGACAAATCAAAATAGGACGTACAGGGTAAATGGTAGGGAATTGAGGAATGCAGTGGAACAGAGGGATCTGGGAATAACTGTGCATTGTTCCCTGAAGGTGGAATCTCATGTGGATAGGGTGGTGAAGAAGGCATTTGGTATGCTTGTCTTTATAAATCAGAGCATCGAATATAGAAGTTGGGATGTAATGTTGAAATTGTACAGGGCATTGCTGAGGCCGAATCTGGAGTATGGTGTGCAGTTCTGGTCCCCAAATTATAGGAAGGATGTCGACAAAATGGAGAGGGTACAGAGGAGATTTACTAGAATGTTGCCTGGGTTTCAGCACTTAAGCTACAGAGAGAGGTTGAACAGGTTGGGTCTTTATTCTTTGGAGCGTAGAAGGTTGAGGGGGGACTTGATAGAGGTTTTTAAAATTTTAAGAGGGACGGACAGAGTTGACGTGGGTAGGCTTTTCCGTTTGAGAGTGGGGAAGATTCCAACAAGGGGACATAACTTCAGAATTAAGGGACAAAAGTTTAGGGGTAACATGAGGGGTAACTTCTTTACTCAGAGGGTGGTGGCTGTGTGGAATGAGCTTCCGGTGGAAGTGGTGGAGGCAGGCTCGATTTTATTATTTAAGAGTAAATTGGATAGGTATATGGATGGGAGGGGATTGGAGGGTTATGGTCTGAGAGCAGGTAGATGAGACTAGGTCAGAGAAAGTGGTCGGCGTGGACTGGTAGGGCCGAACGGGCCTGCTTCCGTGCTGTAATTGTTATATGGTTATATGGTTATAACATTTATATAAATCACACCAGATAGTGAAATGAAAAAGATTGTGCAAAACAAGTCATTAGTGCAACACAATAAGAATCAAGTCCATGATAGTGCAAAATATGGTCCATGGTGTTCCATTGTTGAGGGGGAATTAGGATTATGCAAATTGGTTTAAGGAACCTGTGGATGGAGATGAGCGGTGGTGTGGGACTTCAGGCTGAGGCACCTCCTGCCCGATGGTGGCAGCAAGAAGAGGCCCTGGACTAGTGGGTGGGGATCTGTGATGATGGACACTGCCTTCTCGAGACAGCACCTCCTGTAGATGCATTAGATGATATCATGGTCTCATGGTGCATACCCATGATTTCTACCCATTAAAAGTTAAAGATTGGGAGAAGAACCACCAAAATTCTCCTCTATGCAAAATCATACCTCAAATCTCTAATATGTCCAATTACGCTTGACCTTCAATCAATGTGGAGCATATCTTTTTACTGTCAATTCAAACCTACGTAGATAGACACCAAAGATTCAGTGACAGCTGATACAAATAGAAGTCCAGCCACAAGTAGAAATAAACTATGACAGATGCACACATTGTGAAACCTCCCTCACCCATTGGCACGGGGAGTAATTGGAACTTGATAAATGCCTGTAATGTTATACTCATTAATAGTAAATAATAGACTGAAGCTCAACAATTTATCCATATTTCTGTTGGCAAGCATTCAGTGCTGCCTTTGTTACTGCCAAAGGCTGAAATGCAGAGAGAGAGGGTGAACAGTGTGACTCCTACATCATTAGATAGTTGCTTAGAAGGAGAGTACAAGGAGAACTGAAATTTAGAAATGGAAGAGCAATTTGTAGTTCACAACCACGAGCTAATAATTCACAGCCAATGGTGTATGTTTTGAGGAATTAGGAAATGCAGCATCCAGTTCCACACAGCAAGCTCCCACAAGCAGGAATGGATGACATCCTGTGAATCGCATTGATGATGGTCAGGACATGGGACCATCATTCACTCTCACTTTATGCAACAGAGTTTCTTCCACCCATCAAAGGCCAGCACGTGTGACCATACAACACTTCTCCAGCACGTGTGACCGTACAACACTTCTCCAGCACTGAATTGGGAAAACCAACCTGGACCACAAGGCCACATGGCAACCACCTCAACCCGAAAGCTTCAAAACATCAGGAAAAAAACACTGAAAGCCACTGATGAATTATAAACATCATTCATTTTTATTACTGTCTTTAATTACATTGATCAAATCCATTAGTATCAGTGGCCACTCCATGGAAGGTGACTGTTCTTCAAAGTGTTAACATCATTAAAGCATGGCAATTTGTTTGACTGCTATTAAAAATTCAAAGGACCCTATCAATAGAAATCTGATATTAATGCCTTTAGGTTTGAGCTGGGCGTCATTTTTGATCCGCCTATGTTTTTCAGCCAGGTAAATGACATTCAAAGTTGTAAATATAATTTTATCTCCTCTCAAGTTTTCAAATTGTGCACTGTGTGTAGTAAATAAATGTCACTGTAACAAATAATTGATGGATAGCCTGTCGTACTTCGCTTCCCCTCTAAAAGGTCTTGATTTATATTACTTGCAGAATCCAAAACAATGGCACTCTGCTCATCAACAAGCTGATAAAATCCAATAAAGCACTGGATTGAAATGAATACGAGTCTCATTATTTGATGCTTCTGTGCGCAGTAAGCAGTTTGCAGCACAAAATGAACTGAACAAGCCGGATACTATCACGGCCCTTCAGTTAAAGGAAGGCTTGCCCACTCACAAACAGCTTGGTGGGCTGGAATTACCTGTCTCCATCAGTTTGCCCACTCACAAACCGCTTGATGGGCTGGAATTACCTGCCTCCATCAGTCTGATGTCATTCCCTTGGTACAAAATGCATTACGGAGAAGTGAAAAATGAACTCCAAGAGAATCGGAAATTAAATTACAAGGCGCTGTTTAAATTGGCCGTGTTTGCTTTGGGTTGGGGAGTTTCTCATATCCCCGACCACTATTCTTCACAAGGAGCTCGGAGATGAGACGTTAAATGGATCCGTTTGAACTTTAACAACTAAAACTAATCCAGGGCCATTTATAAGCAAAAGGAAATAGATGGAGAGCAGAGGGAGGGATGACTTGGACAGGAAGGGATCATGATAGATCTAATTAAAGACAGTGCATTCTGGAAAAAACAATCACCGTTCAGGATCTGGGCATCACTTAGCAACTCAGCATTGATTGACCATCACTAATTGTCCTGGGGAAGATGGTTCTCTAGAGTAGCTCATTGGGCCAAATGTCAAACACATGGCTGGGTCTGGAATCACATGCAGGCCAGACCAGGCAAGAAAAGTCAATTGTCCAAAGGCCGTTAATGAACCAGATCATTTAATTCAACAGCTCCATCGGTTTTTCAACGGTCATGAAAATTAAGTTGGTTGGTGTTCCACGCTCCAAATTATTAACTGAACATACAACGTAAGTTCCACACATGCCACAGTAGGATTTCCACAGGGCTGCAGATTCATTACGTCTGGTACTTTTACCACCGCAGCGAACCACTGAAGGCGGAGGGACAAACTCTACATGGCAGGTAGCGGTTTACAACTTTATTACGATTTGCCTCACAATGATGTGGCTTGTCGTATAATGTATTAGTGGATGTCAACATCAGCCAATTCCTCAATGTGATATTTGTAGTCATTGCCGATATCGTCTTGTACCAGAAACTGTAATCTCATTAAAATGGATAAAATGGTGGGTCAGAGAAAGGCTCTTCCTTGTTTTAATTCAAATCCTATTCCCATAATACTATAAAAGTCCAAGTCTTCTACAACCCCATTATCAGTGGAACTGCTTTTAATAACCAAGGGAAATCTTTCAGCTCATTTCCTGCTGGAAATTATGTGGATAACATCTTGTCATGTGCAGAGCGGTGATCACTTTGCTGGAGCTGGTAATCAGAAGCCCTGCTGCAGATGCATATTTAAAATTAAACCTCACTCATATTGTCTCTACAAGATTACTATAGACGGCTATTAAGAACATGTTTAGTGTTTGAAGATCAGGGTGAATATCAGGGGGATGGTGAACAGAACTGCAAGTATCTGAGTACCTGTGGTAGTCTCTCTCCAGAGTCAACTTAATGAGATCAGTGATACAGCCTGCAGCACTGAAATCTCACTGCACACTGACCTGATCTTCCTTTCCCTTTCCTATTTTTTTCTCTCTCTATCTTTTGATCACATTTTCTATTTTTTTCTCTCTATCTTTTGATCACATTTTCTATTCCCTCCTCTATCTTTTGATCACATTTTCTCTCTCTCTCTCTCTCTCTCTCTCTCTCTCTCTCTCTCTCTCTCTCTCTCTCTCTCTCTCTCTCTCTCTCTCTCTCTCTCTCTCTCTCTCTCTCTCTCTCTCTCTCCTTCAGAAGTTTAATACAACACTCACTTTGTGCTATTTGAAATAAAAGGGTTTAAGAAGGACACCGCCATTGGAAAGTATTCATTTTTCTTATCAGTTCTGCAGTATAACACATTCCCACAGCCCAGTCTGTTAGCTGCAGCTGAGAATAGGCTTTCGAAGTAACAGTGAGAGATAACCTTTAAAGAGAATTCATAATCTGCTCCAAGCCAATGGTCTCCTCACATTGAACGGACAGGCCCCCAGTTACGGTTGGAGCTGAACAATGTTGAAGGGCAAAATCAAAATATTGCAGATGCTAAAAATCTGAAGTGTAAATGGAAAGTACTGAAATCTTAAGGTATCTTGGTTACCATGGACAAATTGGAAGGGGGTGGGGTTTGCCCTGTTTCCGTGCTGTGCCATTCCATGTCTCTAATTAAATTATAAATACGTCCCATCACAGGAAGGATGTGAAGGCTTTGGCGAGGATTTCCCAGAATGCTGCCTGGATTAGGGGCTGCTAGCTACAGGGAGAGGTTGGCTAGACTCTGAAATGCCAAAAGCTGCGGAGAGCTGATTGAAGTCTCTACAATTGGGAGAGGCATAGATTGCGAGGACAGTCGGAATCTTTTTCTCAGGATGGAAAGATCAAATACTAGAGGGCATTGCTTCAAGGTGAGAGGGTAAAGTTTAAACGTGATGTGTGGGGCAAATTGTTTACATACAGGGTAGTAAGTGCCTGGAACGTGCTGCCAGGTGTGGTGGTTGAGGCAAGTTTGATCATGGCTTTTAAAAGGCTTTTGGATCGGCATATCGTTATGTAGGGAATGGAGGAACATGGGTTATGTGCAGGCAGATAACAAGAGGTCCTGGCATCATGTTTGGCAAGGACATTGTGGGCTGAAGGGCCTGTTCTTGTTCTCGTGCTGTACTGTGCCAGGTTCCATGTAATACTCTGGCAGAGACTGGCCTGACGTGCAAAACCCAGCATTTGGGCAGTGCCACATGTATCATATCATATCATATCATATATATACAGCCGGAAACAGGCCTTTTCGGCCCTCCAAGTCCGTGCCGCCCAGCGATCCCTGTACATTAACACTATCCTACACCCACTAGGGACAATTTTTACATTTACCCAGCCAATTAACCTACATACCTGTACGTCTTTGGAGTGTAATTCCATAGGCAAGATGGACTGGCTCAGGTAGAATGAGATGTGTGTGTTTCTTGGTCATCTTGATTTGTCAATGAGAAACCCAAACAGTGGAAGCCCAAGCAGTTACATAGAACATAGAACAGCACAGGAACGGGCCCTTCGGCCCACAATGTTTGTGCCAAACATGATGCCTACATGAACTCATCTCATCTGCTTGCAATTGATGCCTACCCCTCCATTTTCTGCATGTCCATGTGCCTATCTAAAAGCTCCATCAGGGGTTGCTATCCATGCCCTGCTTGGGAAATGCAATAGATTGTGTCACTCACTGTAGCTGCACAGTGGCAGCAGGTAGTGCTGCTGCAATATTCCAGGGACATGGGTTCAATCTTGATCTTGGTTGTCTGTGTGGAGTTTGCATGCTGTTCCTGTGACCGCAAGAGTTTCCTTGGGAAATCCTGTTTCCTCCCACATCCCAAAAACTTGTTGCTGTCTTAATTATCAACCATAAATAGCCCCAAGTAGACTTGGGAGGAAGATAGGTAGAGTGGGATTTGTGATGAAGATGAATGGAATGCGAGGGAGACAAGGTTACAGGAAACTAAGTGGAGAATGGGACTGATAGAAAAGCTCTCAGCACCAACATAACTCAATGGGCTGAATGGCCCCATGGCACATTATGAGGAAGTGCTGGGTCCAATTTCCAGTGTGGCTCAGTGCAAAATTGGGCAATTACACTTCCCTTCTGCCCAGTGCTGGAAAATACCAGCACAACACAACTGAAGTGTTTTGTTCAGCCAGGAAGTCACAAATGGAGGATGATCACAAACATAAATTAAATGGGAAATTAGGAGATGCTTCTTTAGCCAGGAAGTGGTTAAAATGTGGAACATCCGAGATAAACTGCACCGGTGGATTTACAAGGAATTTGAAAATAGTTTATGTTGATGGGATTTATAAAGGAAAGTGAGGAAACCTTGGGGAAAAGAATGACATTGTAATCCTGATTGCCTGACCCAATTGCCTGATTCAGCTGTGTAAGATGCTGGAATAACTCAGCAAGGCAGGCAGCATCTATGGAAGGAATGGGATAGATGACATATTGGGTCATTAGATAACACAAAAGTTATTTTTTGGTAAAACCTCAACTTGATATCTCCGGGGTCTATGTTGCACTTTAATAACATTTGAACTGTCTTGTTCTGCAAGGTAAAAGTGTTTAAATAATGGCTTGCTTTATTAATTTAATGAGCAAATGCTCAGATACTTCCAATTAAAACTAACTGCCATGAATGAAGTGTAGATCATCTCAATAACATTGGTTGGAGCAGTTCCTAACACATCATGGGAATACTAAAGGTGCAAAAATATCTTTATAAATTAGCACACTGCCCCTATGTATTAATTAAATTTTAATTTTAAACCCACACTGCAAATTTTCTGGCCCTTTTAAAATATTACGTGCAACGAATCTCATCAAGTGATAGTGGAACTTATTAAACCATGAACTTATAGTGGATATTGTAGTGCATAATTTGGGACAATGAATACTTCATGTTTCCCTTCAGCATGGGAGGCCAAATGGGCCAACAAAATCACTAATGTTCATTGGGACAATCAGTCTGAAGAAGGTTCCTGAGCCGAAACTTTGCCTGTCCATTATCTCCACAGACACTGCCTGACACGATGAGTTCCTCCAGCACTTTGAGTTTTGCTGGTCGGCGTGGATAGTGGGCTGAAAGGTCTTGTTTTGCTGCATGTCTATAATTAGCAAGATACTAGCTCTAGGTTGATGTTTCGTGTTGTCACTGGTACTGAGGTACAGTGAAAGGCTTTGTTTTGCACAGTATCCAATCAAATCAGATAATACTGTACATAAATACAATCAAACGTATGTACGTAGATAGCGCAAAGGGAAAGGTACAGAGTGTAGAACATAGTTCTCAGCATTGCAGCACATCAATTCCAGAGATGACCATATCATTGGGGGAAAGATGCTGTTTATACGAAGCCATGGCAAATTGATCCATGTGCTTGGAGATTTGCATCTCGTGAAGGTTTCCTTACTCCCCTGAGGGTGTTCGACAGGTTCTGTATTATTTAGAGCACTGCATCATTATAAGCATAATTTTTCAGGAAAGACCTATCAATGTGTCTCATGATTTATTTTCTGTTTCAGTTAAGGAAGATGCATTATTCAGCTATAATCGATGGATGATGGCAACGGTACATGACATGTCATAGAGTCATGCTTTAGATGTCAACTTCTTTACATCGGCGAAACCAAACGCAGGCTCAGCGATCGTTTCGCTCAACACCTCCGCTCAGTCCACCTTAACCAATCTGATCTCCCGGTGGCTGAGCACTTCAACTTCCCCTCCCACTCCCAGTCTGACCTTTCTGTCATGGGTCTCCTCCAGTGCCATAGTGAGGCCCACTGGAAATTGGAGGAACAGCACCTCATATTTCACTTGGGCAGCTTGCAGCCCAGTGGTATGAACATTGACCTCCAACTTTAGATAGTTCCTCTGTCCCTCTCTTCCCCTCCCCCTTCCCAGTTCTCCCTCTATCTTCCTGTCTCCACCTATATCCTTCCCGCCCCCCTGACATCAGTCTGAAGAAGGGTCTCGACCCGAAACGTCACCCATTCGTTCTCTCCTGAGATGCTGCCTGACCTGTTGAGTTACTCCAGCATTTTGTGAATAAATACCTTTGATTTGTACCAGCATCTGCAGTTATTTTCTTACACTGTCATAGAGTCATGGTCAAAGAGTCATGGAGTCATAGAGTCATTAAGCCAAACAGTGTGGAAACAGGCCCTTCAGCCCAACTTGACCCCATTGACCATCTACACTAGTCCAACATGCCTGCTTTTGGCTCATATCCTTCGATGCCTATCCTATCCATGTACCTGTCTAAATGTTTCTTAAACATTGCGATAGTACTTGCCTCAACTACCTCCTCTGACAGCTTGTTCCAAACACCCACCACCCTTTGTGTAAAAAAGTTACCACGGAAGATTCCCATTAAATCTTTTCCCCCCTCACCTATGACCTGTGCTTCTGAACCCAGACTGTTTTGGTCTGTTCGCCCCCACCTCTGTCAACCTTTCATATGAGGAAAGAGACTTTCATATGAGGTAAGACTGGATAGACTGGGCTTGTACTCACTGGAATTTAGAAGACTGAGGGGTGATCTTATAGAAACATATAAAATTCTTAAGGGGTTGGAGAGACTAGATGCGGGAAGATTGTTCCCGATGTTGGGGGAGTCCAGAACCAGGGGTCACAGCTTAAGGATAAGGGGGAAGTCTTTTAGGACCGAGATGAGAAAATATTTCTTCACACAGAGAGTGGTGAGTCTGTGGAATTCTCAGCCACAGAAGGTAGTTGAGGCCAGTTCATTGGCTATATTTAAGAGGGAGTTAGATGTGGCCCTTTTTGCTAAAGGGATCAGGGGGTATGGAGAGAAGGCAGGTACAGGCTACTGAGCTGGATGATCAGCCATGATCATCTTGAATGGCGGTGCAGGCTCGAAGGGCCGAATGGCCTACTCCTGCACCTATTTTCTATGTTTTCTATGTTTCTAACCTACCCCTCCTCACCTGCATCCACCTACATTCAGAACCATACTGTATTATGGACACAAGCTTCCGATATTCAATTCCTTTATGAACTACATGATATTACTTAAATATTTTTCAGTGTTCTTATTGGTTCTTCACTATAAATATAAATCAAATGGATTTTCAACGGAAGCTACATTTTACTTGGACAGAAGGAAAGTCCCTGAGATTGATCATGATCTGGACTTACATAAATCAATGCACATTAATCTTTGTGTGTCTGGCTTAGGTGTCTTTCCCATACAAGGGTGAAGTGATTAGCATTCTGTCAGTTGCAGTACCTAAAGTTAATACTTGGTTACGTAAAGCGTATAAGATTAATGTAATGTCAGTAAGATATGAACAATGTGTAGAACTTTCATTACAATAGATCACATTAGGTTCCTGACAAGCAGTTTAACTGAAAATGAACTGCAATCCTTTGGAACACCTGTATGCATCGCATATCAATGAAGGTAGTGCAGTGTAAACAATATTATGTTCAAATATTACTCTATGAAAACTCAACATTGGCACATTGGGGCAGTGGTAGAGTTGCTGCCTAGAGCTGCTGCCTCACAGCGCCAGAGATCCATCCGGGTGCGATCCTGTTTATGGGTGCTGTCAGTACGGAGTTTGCACGATCTCCCCGTGACCATGGGTTTTATCCGGGTGCTCCAGTCTCCTTCCATATTCCAAAGACATGCAGGTTTGTTGGCCATCGGTGCCAGCTCTGATTTGTTTTTAACCTTGTCCTACCTCCAGTTTCTCTCTCCCCTGATACTCAGTCTGAAGATGGGTTTTGACCTGAAACGTCACCTATTCCTTTTCTGCAGAGATGCTGCCTGTCCCTCTGAGTTACTTCAGCACTTTGTGTCTGTATTCGGTGTAAACCAGCATCTGCTTCCTGGTTTGTAGGTTAATTGGCTTTATAAATTATCCCTAGTGTGTAGTGTAGAACGGTGTGGGTAATCGCTGGTCGGCATGGACTCAGTGGGCTGTTCCCAAGCTGTATCTCTAAGTTAAAGGTCGGGAATATTTGTAGGGAGAGAAACTGCACAGCAATTTCAGTCAATATTCATCGGCAGATATTTGATTTTTAGAAAATCCCACCATTTGTTCATTTTTAGATTTAGCCTGGTCTCTCTCTGTAAGCTCTCTGGCAGCATTATAATTCTACAATTGGCACCGATCCTCAAATTAAATATCAGGCGGTTTCAACACATCTAGTTGATGAGGTGGATTTTGGAACATTTGGGCGAAGGAGGCAGGGAAACTGAGCGTTAGAGATGGAATTTCAAAAAGGCATCCCATCACTTGGAGCAGCAATCAGGCCAGAAGCCAAAATTAAAAGAGCACAGTAATCTGTGCTGCAGAAACCAATACTTTTGCACTGCTGTTGGTAATCATTTTAATTTAACATAGAAATAAAATGAGCAGGGGTGGCAGGAGGTTGCCTCTGACTGTCTGCTAAAGGCCTGATTGCAAATCACCTTCACATTGTCTCTTCACGGCTGCCTCTGAGCTGCCTGCCATTGATGACAGCAGTGGGTCAACAAGGGATTGAGCATTTGTTGGTTTCTGCCGATGCCCAGGGAGTCTCTCTCTCGGCATAGGTTCTGTGTTTGACCGTATCGGCAATGAAAAGTAGCAAAGGCTGGTTGAGTAAAAGACCAGACGTAGTAGCATTCCTATTCAGACATCCCTCAATGAAGATGTAATTGTCCCTGCGTAGTTTGGTTGCAGGTTTGTGAATCCAGGCCCACTACTACACACAAACATCTGCTACTGAAACTCAGCGAGTTCCTCCAATAGATTGCCCCACCATAGATGCTGCTTCACCCACTGAGTTCCTCTAGAAGTTAACTTTGTATCTGACGTGAGTTCCTCCAATAGATTGCCCCACCATAGATGCTGCTTCACCCACTGAGTTCCTCTAGAAGTTAACTTTGTATCTGACGTGCATTCCTGTGTTGCCTGGAAGTCCCCCTGAATTTGGCATAGAATGATTGAGCTAACAGCCCCCAGCCTAATTCCTCCTTGCTGACCAAGCCTGCACAGCTTCTGTCCTCCAAACCTTTCCTGATTATGTTCCAGTCCACCACATGTCTTTTCAATATGTAATTAGACTCACCTCTATCACTTCCTCTGGCAGCTTGTTCCAAATACCCACCATGGACTGGAGAATACTTTGTTCCTCAGCTCCCCTTACATCTTTCCTCTCTCACTTAAACCTGTGCCTTTTAATTTTAGACTCCCTTACCCTGGAGACCTGAAAACTCTCACAATCACAACCTCTCATTTCCTTGTTCCTTTTCCTGAAACAGATTCCCTGCACATACTAGATTGCAGTGGTTCCAAGCATTTCCCAGTGTCTCTCACTCTCTCCCTCTCTCCATCTTTCTCTGTCTCTCTCTCGCTCTCACTCTCTCTCTTGCTCTCTCTCCCTCTCTCCACTTTTCTCTCTCCCTCTTTCTCCCTCTCTCACTTTCTCCCCCTTTCTCTTTTGCTCTCACTCTCTCTCGTGCTCTCTCTCCCTCTCTCACTTTCTCCCCCTTTCTCTCGCTCTTACTCTCTTGCTCTCTCTCTCTCTCTCTCTCTCCCTCTCTCTCTCTCTCTCTCTCTGTCACTCTCTCCCTTTTTTCTCTTGCACTCACTCTCTGATAGGGTAATTAATGCCCAATATTCTGCACAATAACAAGCAATGTACACAAGTTCAGTAACAATTCCCTGCTTGCAAATGCAATGGAGATTGACATCTACTGTTGGTCACTTATTAGTCAAGGTCGATTGCCATTACGTTTAATTAACCATAATTATTTCCCCAGTGAGTAAATCCAGTTACTTTGTTTTTAATATTTTGTGCCATCTTTTTTCTCATTTCTGTAACAGTGCATGACAGTTTCCAATTGAAGATAATCGTACAGAACAAAACAAAAGCCCCATTTATCACTGACCACATCAGGATGCTTCACAATAGAGTTAATAAACAGAATCAGATGTTGAGCTGAGAACCTGAGCATGTGACAGCAATCAAAAGCATTGATCAAACATAATTTTTAATAGGTTGGAACGGGGAGACAGAAGGGGAAACACGGTTTTGTGAGAGATTAAACCTTTACATCACGCCGGGCTGAATGAAAGGCCAAAGATAACAGCAACAGAAATGGAGAATGTGAAACAAGATACACTTGCTGAGTGCTGAGATTTTGCATCCTCGGGATGGGGATGGGTGGAGATATTTGGAGCGATAATTGCCCAGTCAGGGCTTTGTCGAGCAGGCAGTGGTGGTGATTTATGGACGGCATCTTCTTGGCTTAGGATTCAGAGAATTTGATTTGTATTGAGAATAAACTAATTATTCACTTCAGTTCACCTGCTGCAGAGGGTCAGTAATTGCTTCTTCCAAGTATTTATTACTTCCTTCTGTAGGGCACTGACTTGCTGGAGAATGAAACCAGTGACGAAAACAGAAAAGACAGGGAACCTTCAGTAGGCCAGGCAGCTTCTGTGGGAAGAGAAACCAAAGTAATGTTGGAGGTGAGAACCTCCATCGGAATTGGGAAAGAAAGAAAACAAGTCAGTATTCAGTTGCAGGGGTAGGTGGGGAGGAGATCAAGAGGGGGGGGAATGAATAATACAATCAGCAAATGTAGCAGTGAGTAGTCAGATTATGCCTCTTTGTCTATGTGATACGCTGCCCATAATAGGACTTTAGAACATGTACAGTGAAAACCTTTTGTTGCATGTTGCCAGTCAACAGAAAGACTATACATATTACAATCAAGCCATCCACAGTATATAGATACAGGATAAAGGGCAATAAATAAACATTAAAAATAAACATTAAAAAAAGATAATAAAGCATGACTTACAACCGTCAGAAAGGTCAATTGTGCCGGTACTTTGCCTGGCACCAGATTGAGTTCTGAGTTTAACTGTAGTCTAACTTGCTTTTTCCTCTTCCTCTTCCTTCAGAATCATTTTTTTAAATGAATTTGAATGTTCTATTTATAATACAAGCTATTTTGGTTCTTGGAACATTTTAAAACCAATGAAAAGACTTTCATTGAAATGAGTTAATTGAACTCATCAATCTTGCATCCCTGGCTGACAACAGGAGAACTTAGTTATTTTTCAAAGGATACAGGCATTGTTTGTTCATTACAGTTTGTGAGAGGATAGATGACCAACTCATCATTATCCTCCATCTCCAACAAGGTGTGCTTGGCAAGGGGAGATTGTAACTTAGTCATCTCGAAAGTAAAGTAAAATAAACTAAAGTAAAGTAAAGTAAAGTAAAGTAAAGTAAAGTAAATCCTCAAGAAGAGAGCTTATCCTCATGTCCATTGGATGTAAGTTGCATTTATGTGCGTTTAGTACATAACATGCATACATAAAGATTAGGAGCTGGAGTCTTCCAGGCTGCAGCATCATTAATCAACATCATGGCTAATCTTCTATCTCAGGGATATTTCCTGAACTCTTGAAGTTTCTGAATGCCCAGAAGCTTGTCTTTTGATGTTCTGAATCTTCAACCTATTGGGGTAAACATTCGCCCTGAAGAAATGTCACCTCATCTGAGACCGAAACACCTTGTCCTTATTTTGAGATTGTGAATAAGAGTCTCCATTTCACAATCTCAATCATCTGATATAAAAATGCACTGGCATGTTTCACTCCCCAAGCGTTACCCAACCGACAAAAAATAAACTGATTTGGTGGGTTTGACAAGGGTTGAATCAGACAAGTTGGGATGCAATCCTGTTTAACGGACCAAATCCACCTTTTTTCTCGTCCATATATTATTCAATTTAGCTTAGTTTGTAATATTATTATTGTCACAGCAAAAAGCACTATCCAGTCGATGAAAAGACTATACATGATACAGTCAAGCCGTTCACATTGTACAGATACAGGATAAAGGGAATAATGTTTAGTGCAAGGTAAAGTCCAGGAAAGTCCGAGTAAAGCTAGTCCAAGGCTCTGTGGTGAGGTAGATGGGAGGTCAGGACTGCCCTGTACCATCCACCTCAATGGACACGGGTCTCATGACCATATCTTAATCAATTTGTCAGAATGATGTTAATACAAATTTAACTCACCAAAGTAGATCAGTTTTCATTTATTTTCAGCAAACTGCTGGGGTTGAATCTTGAATACATAGCGAAGAACATGAGTTTAAAATATTTTAAAAGTTCAAAATAACTATTGATAGAAATAATCCATTTTAATTGCTGTTTATATACAGTGCATTCAGAAAGTATTCAGACGCCTTCATTTTTTCCACATTTTGCTACGTTAATGCCTTATTTTAAAATGGATTAAATTCATTTTGTTTATCATCAATCTATACATAATACCCCATAATAAAAAAATGAAAACAGGTGTTTAGAGATTTTTGCAAAGTAATTAAAAAGAAATAAATGAAATATCACATTTACATAAGTATTCAGACCCTTTGTTATAGACAATAGACAATAGGTGCAGGAGTACGCCATTCGGCCCTTCGAGCCAGCACCGCCATTCAATGTGATCATGGCTGATCATCCTTGAGGTGTTTCTACAACTTGATTGGAGTCCACCAGTGGTAAATTAAATTGATTTACATGATTTGAAAAGGCACACACCTGTCTAGGTAAGGTCCCATAGTTGACAGTACATATCAGAACAAAAACCAAGCCATGAAGACAAAGGAATTGACCATAGACCTCTGAGACACAATTGTGTCGAGACACAGATCTGGGGAAGGGTATAAAACAATGTCTACAGCATTGCAGGTCCCGAAGAGCACAGTGGCCTCTGTCATTCTTAAATGGAAGAACTTTGGAATCACCAGGACTCTTCATAGAGCTGGCCGCCCGGCCAAACTGAGCAATCGGGGGAGAAGGGCCTTGGTCAGGGAGGTGACCAAGAACCCGATAGTCACTCTGACAGAGCTCCACAGTTCTTCTGTGAAGATGGGAGAACCTTCCAGAAGGACAACTATATCTGTGGAACTCCACCAATCAGGCCTTTGTGGTAGAGTGGCCAGATGGAAGCCACTCCTCAGTAAAAGGCACATGACAGCCCGCTTGGAGTTTGCCAAAAGGCACCTAAAGGATTCTCAGACCATGAGAAACAAGATTCTCTGGTCTGATGAAACCAAAATTGAACTCTTTGGCCTGAATACCAAGCGGCACCGCTCATCACCTGGCCAATACCATACCTACAGTGAAGCATGGTGGTGGCAGCATCTTGCTGTGGGGATGTTTTTCAGTGGCAGGAACTGGGAGACTAGTCAGGATCGAGGGAAAGAAGAACGGAGCAAAGTACAGAGAGATCCTTGATGAAAACCTGCTCCAGAGCGTTCTGGACCTCAGACTGGGGGGGAGGTTCACCTTCCAACAGGACAACGACCCTAAGCGCACAGCCAAGACAACGCAGGAGTGGCTTTGTGACAAGTCTGTGAATGTCCTTGAGTGGCCCAGCCAGAGCCCGAACTTGAACCCGATCGAACATCTCTGGAGCGACCTGAAAATAGCTGTGCATCGACGCTCCCCATCCAACCTGACAGAGCTTGAGAGGATCTGCAGAGAAGAATGGGAGAAATGACCCAAATACAGGTGTGCCAAGCTTGTAGCGTCATACCAAAGAACACTTGAGGCTGTAATCGCTGCCAAAGGTGCCTCAACAGAGTTCTGAGTAAAGGGTCTGGATACTTATGTAAAAGTGATATTTCGGTTAAAACGCCTGTTGCAAGTCAAAAACATCTGTTTTCGCGTTTTTATTATGGGGTATTATGTGTAGAATGATGATAAAAAAATGAATTTGATCCATTTTTAAATAAGGCTGTAATGTAGCAAAATGTGGAAAAAGTGAAGGGGTCTGAATACTTTCTGAATGCAATGTATCACTGTTAGAGAGTGCTTGTGTACAACCTAGTCTCCCCTATAGTAGTGTGTCCAACACAGACTGGATCATTGCTCGTGCGTAGCTCAGGTCTGTCAGCAAGCTTGACCCTTGAGCACCCAATTGCCGCTCACTTTCATTCTCGATCCCTCTTAACCCTCAGGCTCATGCCGTTTCTGTGACCTTCAACAAAAGCACAAGAAACAACACCTAATGCATCGATTGGGCTTCCTCCAGGTGCATCTGTTTCCTCCCATATTCCAAAGACGAGCTGGTGGCTGTGGTAAACGACTCCTTTGTGTGGGTACATCACCAAAGAACCAAAGAGAAGATGATGAATATCTGCAAGAGAGCAAGTTACAAGCAATAGGGGACAAGGATCTGTTCCCAGCTGTTATCGGGCAAGTCAAGCATCGTACCACAACTAGAGAGTAGTGCTGATCTACTATCCACCTCATCGTGGACCCTCGGACTATCTTTGATCCGACTTTACTGGCTTTACCTTGCACTAAACGTTATTTTCTTAACATGTATCTGTACACTGTAAATACTCGATATTAATCATGTATTGTCTTTCCACTGGCTGGCTAGCACGTAACAAAAGCTTTTCACTGTACCTTGTTACACGTGACAATAAACTAAACTGAACTGAAGGAAAGGTGAATGGTGCTGTTGGGAATGACCTGCTTGGTCCGTGAAGTCAATCAGACGAACACTTCCTTCTCTTTCATAATAAATTGACACTTTCCAATATTTAATGTAACAAATGCATGGCCTGGACATTGGTGACAGGTTTGTTGACAGGGGCTCCAGTAATGCAGCAGCTTTTGCCATTCACAGCTTGTGTCGTTTGTTTTACATTCCTCTTTGCATCACCATTTTATAGGTTGTACCTTTTGACCTATCACCTGCCCTCTCATTCCTTCCTCACCCATCCTTGATCCTTATTCCGCTGGTTTTCCATTCGCTTAAACTCTAACTTCTTCCAGTTCTGATGCATGACAATTCCTTTTGCAGACTTGTTGAATATTTTCAGCATTTTCTCTTTTTTATTTCAACTTTGCAGTATCTGTTGTCTGCCATAAGGAAGCATGTTTAGGATGGGAGTGCAGATTATTCAGGATACATTCACATTCAAAGTGTATTTTGTAAAATTACAATAGATAAGCTAACCATTGAGACCTGCATTATTTGTGTGAGCTGTTTATATTTTTCAATGCCTTTACTATCTTATAGCTAACCCCAATGACTGCTAATGCATAAATAACAGCCTTAAATTTCCAACTGGTAAAGCTATGAATAATGCATTGGGCATTGATAAACTGATAACAGACCAGGATGACTATTGATATTCACAACAACTGACCATCGTTTTTCATCCCTCAAGAGAACTACCTGGAATCCTCGTACAAAGAACAAATAGCCTCAAAATTGGATCTATTAGCAGTCGTATTTTGAGTACAAACCAAAGATACAAGTAACTTAACGTAGCTTAATAATCATTTCTAGGTGAAGTCATGTCCTTATGACATTGCAACTGGCACTTCTATGGATAACTCATAGCACATCTGGCATTTTCCTGGCATCTGTATGTACGTACTGACATCACAAGGTGTACACCACTCATTCCCACCGTCCAGATTCAGGGTGGAACCTGTCACCTTGGTTGGGACAGTCACCAAAGGATAGAGCACATCTGCCTGAGATGGCCAACAAAGCCTGAACTAATGTACCTCCATTCTGATACAGACGCCTCACATGCTACATCTGCCATGAGATGTTGCACAGATACCAGCCATGTTAGTGCAGATACCTTAGACGTGTACATTGCCATCTCTGACCCTCCCATTACCCCACTCCTAAACGTAGTGATGACACACTCACAGTGTGGTCACTTAATGACCCACAACACCTTGGGGTGACGGGTGGGATTGCTGCTTTTGCACACAGGAGATCGAGGTGTCCATTCCCCAACCTTTATCCCCAGTCCGAGGCCAGCCTTTAATACAACTAATCTGTGGCTGCCATGGAAGGTGCTCTGTAGGTCCGACACTTTCTCCAGTCATCCACTTGGCAGATGGAGATTTCTGAGCAGTTTCTGCATGGAAATGCACAGGTCTCATGTTAATGCTTCAGTCTGGGTCTAGGCCACCACACAACTGCTTTTAAAATATTTTGATATGAATTATTAATTAATTATGTTGCCACTAATTATTTGCAGAAAATCCAATTCGTTTTCACTGCTGTATTCAATATTCATTCGACTGGAAAGGGTGCAGAAATGATTTACGAGGATGTTGTCAGGACCCGGGGTCTGAGCTGTAAGGAGAATTAGACTTTATTCCTTGGAGCGCAGGAGGCTGAGGGGTGATTCTATAGAGGTGTTTAAAATCATGAGGAAAAATGATAGGGTGAATGCAGAGTCTTTTACCAAGGATAGTGGAATTAACAACCAGAGGACATAGGTTTCTCGTAAGAGGGACATTTCTTCACATAGTGGTGAGTATATGGAATAAACTGCCAGAGGAGGTAGTTGAGGGTGGTTTAAATGACAACATTTAATAAATGCTTGGACAGGTACATTGACAGGAAAGGTTTAGATGTATATGGACTAAATGCAGGCAAATGGGACTAGTTTAGGTGGGGCATCTATAGATGTCGTCATTGATGAGTTGACCCAAAGGGCCACTTCTCATGTTGTATGCCTCTATGACTATCTACTACTGGGAAAACAAAAATGGTGGATTTCAATGTAATTGTCCATGCACACTTGAATATGTGTCATTGGTATTCTTCAATCTCGGGCTTTGGCTCTGGGTATCGTTGTATCTCTGCTTCATGGGCACATCGGCCTCTGGCTCCCTGCCCCAGGTCACTGTGGCACTGTGACAGGACTCCAACACGATAGACATTGGCCTTACTTGGTGCCTTCCAAGTACCTGCCACTCTGCTTTCCTCTTCCTGTGAGTCTGAAATAATATTTTTAAATAAAAAGATCACTGTCTTCCAACTTCAAACCTGCCTCTTTCATGCTGATAGTGATAGCTCATGCATGCCTATCAGAGTCCCACTAGGTGATATCAGCTGAATATTATTGTGAGCATTGTAAATCTCAAGGTACTCTGAGGATAATGGCTCTGTAGCAACTTAATTGCCAATCTTTGATTCTGCTCACTCCCTCTTCCCTGTCTTCACCTTTTACCTACTCAATGCATAACCTATATGTGGGTCATGTGCCTGGCTTGGATTCTGTCAACATGTTACTAAGAAATTAATGACCTCTTGTCAAAGTGCTGACCTAGGTAGATGGCAATCATGCTGTGATATGTCCATCTCAATATGAATGCATTTGACTTAATTAAAGGAAATTATGAGGTTCATTGTTCTTGTGTTCAGGTTAGGATCATGAGCAGGGATGATTACCTGTTAGCGATGTTTTAAACACAATTATGCCTCTTCACAGAGACTTATAAAATGCTTTTGCAAGTGTTCAGATATTAGATTTCTTCTCTTTAAATTTGAATGATCCTTGCTCTGAAAAGAGAGCCATCTTAGGTAAAACCATTGATTGGATGAATGTAACAGAATATATTGCTGAGAACAGTAAAATATCAGCAATCTGAAGTGAGACATGCAATTTGTATGGATTATCAATGTAATTGACTTCAGACTTCTCAGTGTAACACCTTCCAGGCTGCTTCCACACATCTTGATATTTCCCACGCTGTTCTAACCTATTCAGCTCCAATCCACAAGATTGATTCCAATTGCGTTATGGCTCTGACCCCTCCATTTCATTCACACTTAACCTCTGGAAGCTCACAGAAAATTTTGCAGCACAACAGTAGAACCTACAGCAGAAAGACATAAAGTGCTGGAGTAACTCACCAGGTCAGGCAGCATCTCTGGAGAACAGGGATAGGTGTTCCGGATCGGGGCTGTTCCTCAAAATGAATGACCAGACTGAAGATGGATCCCAAACCGAAATGTCACCTATCCATGTTCTCCAGGCATGCTGCCTGACCTGCTGAGTTACTACAGCATTTTGTGTCTTTCCTTGGTAAACCAACATCTGCAGTTCCTTGTTTCTACAGTAGATTCCACAGACCCTAGTGCCCCAAACTAGATTTTAAGTAAATCCACTTTCCAGCTCTTGTTCATCTTGAGATGTTCATTAACTCCAGTGAGTTTACTTTCTCAATGCTCGCAGTCTGTAAATTCCAGACCCTGCCACACTTAAATGAGATTTTTGTTTCTCAATCCCTCTGTAATCCTTCCATCAATAGACGAATGTTCCCCTCTTACTGACCCCAGCTAAGAGATAAAGGGCCTTTGATTTATATTTAAACTCTCCCCATATCCCACAATCCTGTGTTTGTCCAGCAAGTAACAACTGCAAGTATATCACAACTCCTCCTACATCTGCAACCTTTAACACTGAGAGGGCAGAGACAACAGGTGAATTACAGGACCAATCTCTCCAAGACCTGCACCATCCCAGTTCGGAAGAAAATTGACCCTTCCTTTATTGGCACTGCCTCAAATTCCTGAAACTTGGATGGACTGGCATCAGCACATGTCCAATATCAGGCTGAAGCAACAAATCAACGTTACCTCGAACAAGAGTAGGTTTATCACACAACAGAAAACAGTATGTAGACACAAACAGCTGGAGTAACTCAGCAGGACAGGCAGCATCAGTGGAGCGAAGGAATGCGTGATGTTTCGGGTCAAGACCCTTCTTCAGGCAGGTCAAACGAGTCTGAAGAAGGGTCTCAACCTGAAACATCACCCATTTCTTCTCTCCAGAGATACTGCCTGTCCGGCTGAGTTACTCCAGCATTTGTGTCTTTTTTCAGCTTAAACCAGCATCTGCAGTTCCTTCCTACAGAAAACTATGTGATTTTTGCAATGCTAACATCTCACTTTAAGTAAATGCTGACATTGTAAGTTAAATGGGAGTCAAGAGATGGATGACGTTGTACAGAAGTCACATCAACAGGCATTTCCAAATGGATTGTCCGGTGTGAAGTTGGGAAAACAATGGATTCTACCTATGAGATGTGATCCCACTCCTTGTTAATTGTCTAATTGATGACAGATGGGTCTTGAGCAAAACACAACAGAGACTATCTTCAACAAGCTGCAGGACATGGCTCTGAAGCTGACATTGGCACAAAGTAGATGTCGGATGTGAATGAGCCACTGGGGCAGATGCCAGACATTTCCCCACAGAACTGTGGAGGGAAAGTCAACAACACTATTAATACAACTGTTTTTCCCATGCAGATCACCCACACTTGCTTTATGGATGTTGAAAGAAAGCTGCCCCCAGAAGCATTCTATTTCCATACTCACGCTGGATAATGAGCCAAGACTTTGCACTCAACTCTCTGCAGTACTACGTGAACCAATGTGATTCTGACTCAGATGTGAGGGTTTTGCCAGCTGAACCACAAACAGTTATAACCATATAACCATATAACAATTACAGCACGGAAACAGGCCTGTCCGGCCCTACCAGTCCACGCCGACCATTCTCCCTGACCTAGTCTCATCTACCTGCACTCAGACCATAACCCTCTAATCCCCTCCCATCCATATACCTATCCAATTTACTCTTAAATAATAAAATCGAGCCTGCCTCCACCACTTCCACCGGAAGCCCATTCCATACAGCCACCACCCTCTGAGTAAAGAAGTTCCCCCTCATGTTACCCCTAAACCTTTGTCCCTCAATTCTGAAGCTATGTCCCCTTGTTGGAATCTTCCCCACTCTCAAAGGGAAAAGCCTACCCACGTCAACTCTGTCCGTCCCTCTCAAAATTTTAAAAACCTCTATCAAGTCCCCCCTCAACCTTCTACGCTCCAAAGAATAAAGACCCAACCTGTTCAACCTCTCTCTGTAGCCTAAGTGCTGAAACCCAGGCAACATTCTAGTTGCATGGACATTCTCTGTGAAGCATGAAAGGAAAATAAATGCTCCTCTCAAACAAATGTTGCAGTTTTGTAGATAGTCAAAAAACTATAATGGATCAGAGAATTAGAAAAGATCAGACTAAATGCATGGACCCTTCACCCTGTCTGTTCCCACAGCTTCACAGTTCCTTTAGTTCTCTGATGCCGCTGAGATATTACATTTTGGTCCATTTCTGTTCTTAACATACAATCACCTGGCCTTGTTAATCATGGTGTTTTCTTGATGCAGATATGTCCATATTCTAAATCATTCTAAACCAGAGACTCACCCCATGATCCCAGAAACAGCATAGATATGGGTGCTTGTATCCTCGTCACCATGCTGAGACTATCTCCCAACTGTGATTTTCATCTATGTTGCTAGGAACCGAATGGTTCATACACGGAGGATATTGTTGATGTCAAATAATCCCAGGTTACGTAGAGCATCAGTCAGAGCAAAACCAATTCAACCCAGAAGCCCAGCAGCTCATTCCACATGGAGCGCGTTTACAGCCCAGCAGCTCATTCCTCATGGAGCGCGTTTACAACTTCCACACTCAATGCTTACATTCAATGACATCAGATATTTCAGCTACCCAAATAACAGGGAGAAAGATGATTGGTTTTTGACTGCAGAAGCTGGATTTGGTCATGTTGGAACTAAGAAAATTGTGAGAAGATTTAATAAGGGTTGACAAGGGTGAACAGAGGAAAGCTGTTCTGATCAGCAGATGGTCAAGGGAATAGAGGGTTAGAATTTCAAAATGATGAGGATTTATTTTCTTGCAGATGATCTGTAACCTACTGGCTGCAGGATGGTAATAAAATCACTGGTGACTTTGAACAACGAACTAGATAGGCTCCAGGCAGGAATAATTTACAGGGCCATAGGGAGAGATAGGGGAACAACATTAAACAGGTCACTTGACAAGAAGCTGACTCATTCTGATGTACCATAACCAGTCCATGATTCTCTGATCATCTACTCTGATTGGCATGGACACT
This sequence comes from Rhinoraja longicauda, assembly GCF_053455715.1. Lineage (NCBI taxonomy): Eukaryota > Metazoa > Chordata > Chondrichthyes > Rajiformes > Arhynchobatidae > Rhinoraja > Rhinoraja longicauda. The sequence continues at coordinate 350,212 of NC_135984.1, read as the reverse complement.
AGTTCCAAAGTGTTAACCATCATCTGCAGTTTTTTGTCTCTCTATGATAGTTCTGTTGCTGATGTAGGATTAGGGTCGTGCAGGTCTGTTCAGGAATGCAATATTTACATCTGTTTTGATTTTTAGCAACTGTAGTGAGTAGTTTGAAGTATCACTGAGTGGAAGGAGTTTAGCCATCATTTCTAACAACAAAGCTCAATTTTATTAGAAAAAAATGAGATATAAATTCAGCACATTCTAGGATAAAAAGCAAATACATCCCAGATGAGTTTTCATACATTCCTTGCTTATTCAATGTTCTGTCCACTCATTCTCACTGGTTTGCAAAGGAAAAGTACAAAACAAGAAAAATTAATAAGTTAGAAAATTCACTTCTAGCTGAGGTGAAAGTTGACTAATTCCAATGTGCGTCCTGATAGTCGGCGTATTAAACCCCAGCAAGCTGAACATCGAGCAGCCCTGTGAGAGATGTATTATTGCCCAGTATTTGGCCAACCAGTCGCTGGGCTTTGAGCATGCACTGGAATGATAAGGTTTCTAAATGTCCACTCCGGCTGCTAATCAATCTCAGACTAGAACATGGTTTCTGACAGTCATTTGTTTGAATGTTGTGGCGTCCCTTGTGTTCCAACTCCCTCCAAATGAAGTGATACTTCAAACTACTCACTACAGTTGCTAAAAATCAAAAAGAGATGTAAATATTGCATTCCTGAACAGACCTGCACGACCCTAATCCCACATCAATGTCTATTTTCAGCAACAGAACTATCATAGAGAAACAAAAAACTGCAGATGATGATTAATACAAAAAAGGACACAGGTGCTGGAGTAACGCAGCAGGTCAGGCAGTATCTCTGGAGAACATGAATAGGTGACGTTTCACAGAGTGCTGGAGTAACTCAGCGGGTCAGCCAGTATCTCTGGAGAACATGAATAGGTGGCGTTTCACAGAGTGCTGGAGTAACTCAGCGGGTCAGGCAGCATCTCTGCAGAACATGGACAACATTTTGAGTCCAGACCCTTCTTCAAACAGGGAAAATGTCTGGCAGTCTGAAGAAGGGTCTCGATCTGAAATATCATGTGTCCATGTTCTCCAGAGATGCTGCCTGGCCCGCTGAGTTACTCCAGCACTCTGTGAAACGTCACCTATCCATGTTCTCCACAGATGCTGCCTGACCCGCTGAGTTACTCCAGCACTCTGTGAAATGCCACCTATCCATGTTCTCCACAGATGCTGCCTGACCCGCTGAGTTACTCCAGCACCTGTGTCCTTTTACCAGTATCATGGACCTTACTAATTGTGCTTTGCCCTAATATCTTGTTTTACTTTTCTGACTTGTCAAATTTATGTGTGATTGACGCATGACGTACTGTATGTTTTGTATGTTGCCTGAATGTATACAAGATTTTTATTGTACCTAACCTGATATTGAAAAGGAAAATATAAAGATATATGCCGAGCATTAGAACAGGTAGCTTTAGCTGAGATATGGAACTCGATGACATGATGAACTGAACGATGTGTCTATCTACCACCAGCCACAACTTCCCATCTCCACCGCTTTCCGCCTTCGGCAGAGACCATTCCCTCCATACCTCCCTGGTCAACTCGTCCCTTCCCACCCAAACCACCCCCTCCCCAGGTACCTTCCCCTGCAACTGCAGAAGATGCAACACCTGTCCCTGTACCTCCTCCTTTGACTCTGTCCAGGGACCCCGACAGTCCTTTCAGATGAGGCAGAGGTTCACTTACACCTCCTCCAACCTCATCTACTATTGTTCAACCTATTGTTCAAGTTGCGGACTCTACACATCGGCGAGACCAAACGTAGACTGGGCGATGGTTTCGCAGAACACCTTCGCACAGTCCAGATGAACCTATCTGATCTACTGGTTGCTAAACACTTTAATTCTCCTTCCCATTCCCACACAGGCCTTTCTGTCCTAAATCTCCTCCATTGTCAGAGTGAAGCTTAATGCAAATTGGAGGAACAGCATCTCATATTTCGCCTGGGCATCTTACAGCCCAGTGGTATGAATATTGATTTCTCTAACTTCAGTTATCCCCAGCATTCTCTTTCTCTCTATCCTTCCCCCACCCAAGTCGCACTAGCTTCTCATGTTCACCCTACAAACAGCTAACAATGGCCTGTTTCCTTTATCATCGTTACTTTTATGCATATCTTTCATTCATTGTGCTTTATCTCTCTACATCAACATCTATACATCTTGTTTTCCTTATCTCTAAATCAGTCTGAAGAAGGTTCTTGACCCGAAACATCACCCATTCCTTCGCTCCAGAGATGCTGCCTGTCCTGCTGAGTTACTCCAGCTTTTTGTGTCTATCTTCTGTTATGCTATAAAGATCATACTGCCTTTTATCACTGACATGCAAACATACATACATTTATCCTCATAGGTTATCCTCACATATTGCATTTTTCTGGGGTACAAGTACAATAATGTACATATTCATAGAAACTCCTCCGTACACACTAATAATATCATCATCATCAAATCTAGCTGAAGACATCACACTCAGCAATTTAAATCTCGCAATGATTAGATGTAAATCAAACAGATAAAATTGAGTTAAAAAGCTCTTCCAAGTAATAAAACATCCCCACGGGTAAATAATCTTAAGTATAAAACAAATTCAACAGCCATGAAAATCTCCAATTAATAAAATATACGTTGCCTTTATGAATTTCACAATTTAAAACTTTGTGAAGCTGAGCACTGCCAATAAAGTTTATTTCATTGATCTGCCAACACGGGTGGCACGGTGGCGCAGCGGTAGAGTTGCTGCCTTACAGCGAATGCAGCGCCGGAGACTCAGGTTTGAGTCATCTGTACGGAGTTTGTACGTTCTCCCCGTGACCTGCGTGGGTTTTCTCTGAGATCTTCAGTTTCCTCCCACACTCCAAAGACGTACAGGTATGTAGGTTAATTGACTGGGCAAATGTAAAAATTGTCCCTAGTGGGTGTAGGATAGTGTTAGTGTGCGGGGATCACTGGGCGGCGCGGACCCGGTGGGCCAAAGGGCCTGTTTCTGCGCTGTATCTCTAAATCTTTTTAAAAACCCACTGTTGTGCTGTAGGAAATGTGGCAGTCAGTTAACATGCAACAAGCTGCATCAGTAGCATTCTGATCATGACCAGCTGGTCTATTTTTAATGGTATTAGTTAAGGAATAAATATTGGCCAAGCCACAAGGCAAAACTCCCCTTCATCTCAAAACAATGGCTTGGAACCTTTCATGATTCAATGATTTAATCCACATGGGATTGGGGTGGACAATGATGTAAGGGCCGTTTGAGGAGCAATGTGGACCAGATGGGCAGGCAGTGTGATACTGACAATCTGGCTCTAAGGTTCGAGGAGGGAGTTCACTGCTCTACTCCAGTTGCACCCTTTTTACCAAAAGGTGGTTAATAGACCAATTAACCCCCTTGACCACACAGTACACCGCTCCAGCTTTGTGGGGAATGGATTCAAACTCTTTCAAACCTCTATCTTTCAACTACCGTGATCAAACACTACGGGAGTAGATTTACTTTTGTTTAAATAATAGAATCAAACATTTAGCTTAGCATGTACTGAGTGGCATTGTGGCTGAGTAATCCCATCACGACAACACAGTTGTGAAATAGATCTACAGGATTATTACTAAAGACCCAGAAGGCCTGTCTGTCAGGAGCGGTAGACCCAGTCTGAGGAAAGAAGGAAGTGCAGATGTTGGTTTACAAAAACAACACAAAGATCTGGAGTAACTCAGTGGGTCATGCAGCAACTCTGGAGAACATTGATAGTTGACGTTTTTGGTAGGGACCCTCGCAAAATGTCACCTATCCATGTTGTCCAGAGATGCTGGCTGACCTGCTGAGTTACTCCAGTACATCCCTGTTTGTGAATTTATGAATTTACTGAGTCGAGGTTGTTTGTGACCCACTACTAATGTGTGTGACCTTAACTGCCCGCTCGAGACTGGATTGCACTGCCCAATCATGGACAATAAATATCAACATCACTATTGACATCCATATCCTGCAAACTAATAAGCATGATCTGTTTTTAATTCATTTTATATAATTATTTCTGTGGGATTAAGTGAGCAATTCCAAGGAGAATGTTTCCCGTTTTCCGAGGGCCAGACTGTTGCCAGGTTACATTCCGATCACATAGACCGAGACAGCTGATGTCACACTCATTTTCTAAACAAATCCTTTTTACTTTTTCAATGTTTACTCACAAAAGGAATAATCAGTTAGCAGCATTGGGAATGTATTTACTCAACAAATTACAAAAACGTTATCAGAGGTAAAGATTTAGATTTAGATTTAGATTTAGATTTAGAGATACAGCGCGGAAACAGGCCCTTCGGCCCACCGAGTCCGCGCCGCCCAGAGATCCCCGATCCTACACACACGGGACAATTTTAACATTTTACCCAGTCAATTAACCTACAAACCTGTACGTCTTTGGAGTGTGGGAGGAAACCGAAGATCTCGGAGAAAACCCACGCAGATCACGGGAAGAACGTACAAACTCCGTACAGACGGCGCCCGTAGTCAGGATCGAACCTGAGTCTCAGGCGCTGCATTCGCTGTAAGGCAGCAACTCTACCGCTGCGCCACCGTGCCGCCATGTCCCCATGTTGGTTTACTGTACATTTTGTGGCATTATTTTTAGTATGAAAAAATATGCAAGAAACACTTGAGAAGGGAAATAAATGTGATCTTTGTTTCCCCAGAAAAGTGTTAGCCGAGAGAGGTGGTGCAGAGTTCACTACATGAGGAGCAGTCAGATATGTCATAGGTGGTCAGGTCGATGTTACACACCACCAGGTGGTATTCACCATCTGCTCTCTGACAGATCATTGACAGATCAAGGCAGCCAACTAATATTTTCTTTATTCTGAAATTGCAGAGTATATTCTTTACATGGCAGAGGATTCTAGTAGACCAGGAGATACCATGCAGTGTTTGAGAGCACTGTTGTATAAGGATGGAAAGGAAGTGACTGCAAAGTCTAATCTCAGTCATCCTATTCCACCATCTACAGGGTGTCTGCTGGACCGTACCTTTGGGACAATGCGGCAGTTTATTCATCGTCAACTTACCTGAATGTCAGCAACTGGTTTCACATTGTGTGGGGAGGAAGGACTCAAGGCTGCCATGTGATGACACAAACGTTCAACAAACAGCTCTGCACATCCAAGCACATTCCTCTCCTTAATGAAGGAATTCAAATATCAAGGATCCTGTCTCCTGACGTATCAGTAAATTCTAAACCAGGTATTGAATTGAGACTTTCATTCCCTTTAATGTTAACGCATGTGAATCAGAATCTTCAGTAATTCTAAATAATAAACAGAGCATTATGAAATACCTTGTTGACATTTCAAAAGATGCTTACACGAGTTTAGTGTGCTCTAATCTTACCGACCTGTTCAGTGACAGAACGCAGATGCACAAATTAATGCTATTTAAACTACTTTTCAATCAATTTCAAATGAACCTGTAATGTTTACTACATTTATTGCACCCATAGAATATTATTTCAGGACGTTTTTGACAGCCAGACATGATAACATGAGCCTTGGTATGATTGGCTGCATTTTAAACAGAAGTCAAAGAAGATTGCTTGCATACAGCAAACAACTCAATGGGTCCACATGTCATGTTAAACAATATTTGGACTGATACAGGTGGAGAGGAAACGTTTACAAGAAAATTGTCTGAATTCAGGCAAATTGGACTAGCTCAGATGAAGCGTTTTTGTCGACATGGACGAGTTTGGCCGAATGTCCTGTGTCTGAGCTTTATGACTCTTTGTCAGATCAGGCTGAACTAAGAAATGACTAACACAGTGAGGTTTCAAACCAACATCAGCAACACGATAGGAATTAAGCTCCTTGTCTGGGATGCATTGAGGTCTGGGCCACGGGTTTGCAATTTCAGGGAGTTGTTTAGCTATCAGCCATCCCAGCTGGGAACAGAAGAGGTTCAGGGACATAGGTGACTTAGAAAAAAGGGGAAACGTGAAAGAAATTGGAGGGCAGTAACAGAGAAGGCCATCAACATGAGGGGAATTGGCCATGATTAAACAAGGGTGGTGAATGTGGAATTCTTTGCCACAGAAGGCTGTGGAGACCAAGTCAGTGGATATTCTTAAGGCAGAGATAGATAGATTCTTGATTAGTACAGGTGTCGGAGGTTATGGGGAGAAGGCAGGAGAATGGGGTTAGGAGAGATAGAAATGCCATGATTAAATGGTGGAGTAGACTTGATGGGCCGAATGGCCTAATTCTACTATTCCTTATGACCTTATGACTTCAATGGGGGTCTTGGGACATAAACCAAGTGTGAAAGAGGGCTGATCAGAAGGGAATGAAGTTAGCAATCAAGAAATCATAGATATTCATATGTATTTGTGTATTGTTGCCTTATAACAGAGTAACATCTTGTTACCTGCCATATTGAAGCATTAGATGGCTGTCTTGCTTAAATAACAGAAAAGTTGTCATGCCAATTCTAGCCTGTGTACCAACTCACTGCACGTTCAGCCAGATCTGTTTCATGTTAACAGTAATTTTACAAGATGCTTTTGTGCAGCCTCGGGATCTAAGACAAGGTTACTTGGAGGTTAGTGCCAATGTTGACCTATGTTCTGACCGCCGAGACATTGCATATTTCCTTGCATGCTTTGCATTGGGCAATGGATTCGTTCACCTGCTTACTGTTGGTATCACCACCTCATCTAAATACCTACAACTACAATGACATCTCGGAGCTGAGAGCTACAGAGCCAACCCTCACGTTGACTGGACGTTGTTCATGGCCTCAACAAAACTCTTGAAGCCGAGAGCATTTATATCAAAAGCACATTCACCCCTGCTCCCCTCAACTGTTGAAATAAAATGCTCAAAAATATAGAAAAATATATACATATTAAAACTTCTGCTTTGATATAAATTAAAAAAACTGTGCTTATAGCACATAGAACAGTACAACACAGAAACTGGATATTTGGCCCCCAATGTTTGTGCCGAACATGGTGCTACGTTAAACTAACATGGTGACATCACCATCACCATCACGTAATTGTGTTATCAATATTTTCACCTTAAATTCTCAACAACGGTCAGAAGGGAATATTAACATGTTAGGCAGTACAAATATTCCTCAGGCATCTCAGGTAATTATAAATAGCTATACATACATTACTTTCTGAATGCATTGAGAAGTTTGCGTGACTTTATTTACTATCAAATGGAACACTATAATACCCGGATGGACGGGTAAGAATCCAATTACTCTGTTTCTTACCAATGATGCATAAACCTCTGCTCGAAATGAGACTATTAGAATGCGACTAGAACGTGATGGCTGAATATTCCAGTAAAGTGAACTAATATCCTATTTCCCTTTAAAGAATGTTTCCAGCATTTTATGTTTTTATAGCAACATAAAATGTGCCACAGATTACAACAGAAAGACATATCCACAGCCACGAGTATGGCTCAATGGTGGAGCTGCTTCCTCAGCCCCAGAGACTTGGTTCAATCTTGACCTTGGGTGCTATTTGTGTGGAGTTTGCACCTTCTCCCTGTGATCATGTGGGTTTCCTCTGCATGCTTTGGTTTCCACATCCCAAAGATGTGAGGGTTTGTAGATTAATTGGCCTCGGTGTGTAGGGAGTGGGTGAGAAAGTGGAATAACATAAAACTAGTGTGAACGGGTGATCGATGGTTAGTGTTCAATCAGTGGGCCAAAGGGTCTGTTTCCATGCTATATCATCAAGGTTCAATAACTGCTTTTTAGTTCTAAGGCGAAAACCATCCAGATTTAGGATTTGAGCATTTATTACTTTTGTTTTGGAGTAATCGTATTTGCAGTTGTTTATATCCAGCTATTTGAAGTGAACAGGGTTGTATCTAATTTTGCTCAGTCCCCTTACTGGATTAGCTCACTGGAGCATCATTAGCTCACTGGAGCATTAGCTCACTGGAGCATTAGCTCACTGGAGCATCTTTAGCTCACTGGAGCATCTTTAGCTCACTGGAGCACTAGCTCACTGGAGCATTAGCTCACTGGAGCATCTTTAGCTCACTGGAGCATCTTTAGCTCACTGGAGCATCTTTAGCTCACTGGAGCATTAGCTCACTGGAGCATTAGCTCACTGGAGCATCATTAGCTCACTGGAGCATTAGCTCATTGGAGCATCATTAGCTCACTGGAGCATTAGCTCACTGGAGCATTAGCTCACTGGAGCATTAGCTCACTGGAGCATTAGCTCATTGGTGTCAAGCTGAGAACCAAAGACCACTCTTCCATCTGTGGGAAAAGTCATGAAAGGTTCACTCCCCAGTGTGTTAAGGGCACAGCGTGCGGGCAATTGGTTGTTTAACTAGAAGAGAGATGAGGAAAACGTGTGTTTTAGTGTCATGCAATGAACAGCCAATTGTCCACAGGGTCAAATATGGACCAGATAGAGTAAGAGAGACAGATTTATTTTCTTTGGGCTATTAGTGAGCTGGATGAGATTTTTAGAATAATCTCATCATTTCAGATCAATTTAATGTAGACAAATTTCTAATGTCAGATTCAAGTCAAGTCAAGTTTCTTTTTCACATACACATACATGATGTGCAGTGAAATGAATTTGGCAATGCCTGCAGATTGTGCAGAAGAAGAATTACAGTTACAGCATATAAATTGAAGTTAATACAGAAAAGACAAAATTTAGTCCCTGTAGTTATAAAAGTTGACAGTCCTGATGGCTTGTGGGAAGAAACTCCATCTCATCCTCTCCGTTTTCACAGCGTGACAGCGGAGGCGTTTGCCTGACCGTAGCAGCTTTAACAGTCCGTTGCTGGGGTGGTAGGGGTCCCCCATAATGTTGCTTGCTCTTGATCTGCACCTCCTGATGTATAGGTCCTGCAGGGAGACGAGTGTAGTTCCCATGGTGCGTTCTGCCGAACGCACTACTCTCTGCAGGGCCTTCCTGTCCTGGGCAGAGCTGTTCCCAAACCAGACTGTAATGTTGCCGGACAGGATGCTCTCTACAGCCCCAGAGTAGAAGCAATGAAGGATCCTCAGAGACACTCTCAATTTCCTCAGCTGTCTAAGGTGGTAAAGGCGCTGCCTTGCCTTACTCACCAGTGCGGCAATGTGTGTTGTCCACGTAAGATCCTCTGTGATGCGGACTCCCAAGTATTTAAAACTGCTCACCCTATCCACAGTAATCCCATTTAACTCCAGTGGCGTGTACGTCCTCGGATGTTGAGCCCTTCTAAAGACCACAATCAGCTCCTTCATTTTAGTGACATTCAAGAGGAGGCTATTGTCCTGACACCAGAGTGCCAGATCAGCCACCTCCTCCCGGTAGGCCTTCTCATCGTTGTCGGAGATCCAGCCCACCACCACAGTGTCGTCAACAAACTTGATGATGGAGTTTGAGCTGAACCTGGCCCCACAGTCATGTGTGTACAGGGAGTACAGTAGGGGGCTAAGGACGCAACCCTGGGGGATCCTATGTTCAGGGTGAGGGAGCTAGATGTATGTCCCCCATCCTGACCACTTGGGGCCTGGCAGTGAGAAAGTTCAGGACCCAGGCACACAGAGGGGTGCTAAGCCCCAGTTCCAGCAGCTTCTCAACCAGTCTGCTGGGGACTATTGTGTTGAAAATTGAACTAAAGTCAATGAACAGCATCCTCACATAGCCCCCCTGGCTGTCCAGATGAGAGAGAGCGGTGTGCAGAACCTGGGAGACCGCATCATCCGTGGACCTGTTCGGACGGTATGCGAACTGTAGTGGGTCCATGTTGCGAGGAAGGAGGGCACAGATGTGCTTCTTGATTAGTCTCTCGAAGCATTTCATGACAACCGAGGTGAGGGCCACCGGTCGGTAGTCATTTAAACACGCTGGAGAAGCATTCTTTGGCACCGGTACAATGATGGATCTTTTGAAGCACGCAGGGCCACGGACGGCCAAGGAGTGGTTGAATATTGTGGTGAGCACTGGAGCAAGCTGAGTAACACAAGACTTTAGTACTCGCCCAGATATACCATCTGGGCCTCCAGCTTTCCTCGTGTTCACACGCGTCAGAGCCCACCTCACCTTATGCTCGGACACCGAGAATGTGTGCACATCCCCGGCGGTGGATCCCCCTCCAGCCTCGCTAGCCAGCGCCCCTTCAGTGCTGTTTGTAGACGGCGAGCTGGTGGTGTTACCCGTCTCAAACCGTGCATAAAAAGAGTTCAGGTCATCAGCTAAGGAGGTGCCGGCACTTCCGGTTGAGGGGGGGGCTGCACCGGTAGCTAGTTATAGTCCGTAGACCCTGCCAAAGGCGCCTGGTGTCCTGCTGCTCCATCTGTGACTCCATCCTGTCCCTGTACCTCCTTTTTGCATCCTTCACTGCCCTTCACAGTCGGTAGGACTTTACCTTGTCCATTAACCATTTTCAACATGTGTAGGAAAGAACTGCAGATGCTGGTTTAAATTGAAGATAGACACAAGATGTTGGAGTAACTCAGCGGGACAGGCAGCATCTCTGGAGAGAAGGAATGGGTGGCATTTTGGGTCGAGATCCTTCTTCAGACTCATTTCAACTCAAGGTTTGAACTCGTGTGCAGATTCGTTACCGAGAGCCTCATGCCCCACTGGCCTGAGGAAGGATGTAGAGGAGACTCCCTGGAATCACCAGGGTGGTGGAGCTTCAGTAAGGTGCAGAGATGCCTCTCAGAGACGTTTAATGCAAAGGATCTTTCAAATCATAATAGGGTCTGGGTCTTAAATAAAGAAAAGCTGTTTGCCCTGACAGAGGATTGGTCACCAGACCACTGAATGGTTGCAGCTGTTTGGACTGACAGAGGATTGGTCACCAGACCACTGAATTGGCAAAAGAACCGGAGGTGGTGAGAATTAGTTTTTTTATATGCAGCAAATTGTTATGATATGACACACGTTGTCTGAAAGAATGATAAAACCAGGTTCCACATGGGAGGCTGCTCTGGATCGTATGGGATCCAAGGAGAGATAGCTGAATGGATAGCAAATTGGCTCCATGGAAGGAAGCAGAGGGTGATGATGGAAGGTTGCTTCTCAAACTGGAGGCCTATGACTAGTGGTGTGCCTCAGGGTTTGGTGCTGGGCCCATTACTGTTTGTCATCTACATCAATGATTTGGATGAGAACATACAGGACAGATTAACAAGTGCAGATGATACAAAAGTGGGTGGTTTTGAAGATAGTGAAGATGGTTGTGAACGATTGCAGCAGGATCTGGATCGATTGGCCAGGTGGGCTGAGGAATGGTTGATGGAATTTAATACAGAGAAATGTGAGGTGTTGCATTTTGGGAAGTCTACAAGGGCAGGACATACACCGTAAATGTTAGGCCTCTGGGGAGTGTTGTAAAACAGAGGGATCTAGGAGTGCAGGGGCATGGCTCCTTGAAGGTGGAGTCGCAGGTAGTTAGGGTGGTAAAAAAGGCTTTTAGCACATTGGCCTTTATTAGTCGGAGTATTGAGTATAGAAGTTGGGAGATCATGTTGCAGTTGTATAGGACGTTGGTGAGGCCGTATTTAGAGTATTGTGCTCAGTTCTGGGCACCATGTTGTAGGAAAGATGTTGTTAAGCTGGAAAGGGTACAGAGAAGATTTACGAGGATGTTGCCAGGACTAGAGGGTATGAGCTACAGGGAGAGGATGAGTAGGCTGGGACTCTATTCCTTGGAGTGCAAGAGGATGAGGGGTGATCTTATAAAGGTGTATAAAATCATGAGAGGAATAGATCGGGTAGATGCACAGAGTCTCTTGCCCAGAGTAGATGAATCGAGGACCAGAGGTATCTGAGGGGTAACATTTTCACACAGAGGGCGGTGGGTGTATGGAACAAGCTGCCAGATGAGGTAGTTGAGGCTGGGACTATCCCAACATTTAAGAAACAGTTAGACAGGTACAGGGATAGGACAGGTTTGGAGATATGGACCAAACGTGGGCAGGTGGAACTAGGTAGCTGGGACATGTTGTTGGGTGTGGGCATGTTGGGTCGAAGGACCTGTTTCCACGCTGTATCACTCTATGACTCTAAAACAAATTCAATAATAATTTTCAAGAAGGAATTAGAGAACTCAAGGCAAGAAAAATAATGTAGGGCTCTTTGGAGGTGGACAGGGGTGGTGTGTGTGTGTGTGTGTGTGTGTGTGTGTGTGTGTGTGTGTGTGTGTGTGTGTGTGTGTGTGTGTGTGTGTGTGTGTGTGTGTGTGTGTGTGTGTGTGTGTGTGTGTGTGTGTGTGCGCATGTGCGTGTGTGTGTGTGTGTGTGTATGTGTGTGTGTATGTGTGCATGTGCATGTGTGTGTGCATGTGCGTGTGTGTATGTGTGTGTGTGTGTGTGTGTGTGTGTGTGTGTGTGTGTGTGCGCATGTGCGTGTGTGTGTGCGTGTGTGTATGTGTGTGTGTGTATGTGTGCATGTGCATGTGTGTGTGCATGTGCGTGTGTGTATGTGTGTGTGTGTGTGTGTGTGTTGTTTCTGTATGTGTGTGTGTATGTGTGCGTGTGTGTATGTGTGCATGTGTGTGTGTGTGAGAGTGAGTGTGTGTGTGTGTTTGTTTCTGTGTGCATGTGCATGTGCGTGTGCGTGTGTGGATATGTGCGTGTGTGTGTGTGTGTGTGAGAGTGAGTGAGTGAGTGTGTGTGTGTGTTTGTTTCTGTGTGCATGTGCATGTGCGTGTGCGTGTGTGTATATGTGCGTGTGTGTGGGTGTGTGTGTGTGTGTGAGAGTGAGTGAGTGAGTGTGTGTGTGTTTGTTTCTGTGTGCATGTGCGTGTGCGTGTGCGTGTGCGTGTGTGTGGAGAGGGAATTGCTGGAGTGGAACATGGTGTGAGGTGAGGAAGCATAAGTATTTGATGTCGGGTCACGCCAAAATGATTACCTAGCCTTTATCTTGGAAATCTCGACGTGGCTGTCGATCTCCGGGACTTACTGGCCAGCATTCTTTTCTATTTAGACATGCTGTTGCATGTTATAGAACTCAAAGGTTAAGATCTGCTTTTAGTCCGATAAAATTACATTAACTTGTAAGTCCATGAAATATGATTGTTTTTTTAAAATCCTTTCCATGGTTGTCAAATAAAAATGTCAAAAGAATCAATATTATTTCGTAGGCCAAGAGATAACACTGTGTTTTCAAAAAAGCATAATATTCAGACCAGAAGCTCTTAAAGATTAATTAATCAAAGTTGATTTAAAAGAATGGAACAAAAATGGATTCATGAAATATGAGTGTGGTTCCATGTAGTTTGACCACAATTCATCATCCCATTAATCTTCATGCATTTATTGGTTATTCCTAAAACCTTTGCATAAAAAGGAAAAGCACTTTAGCCAAGGTGTTTACCAATGCTGCAGGATGGTTCAGACAAGTTGACGCCAGTGATAATGAACAAGAACTGCCGCATGTGGGAGAGGGTCAGAGCTCCAGCAATCGCAAAGAGATTTTAAATAGAGCCACCAACTAATAGAAAGACAAGCGAGCTACTCTCCGATTGGCGGGAACGTTTAACTTGTCGTATCGATAGACTCTTTGTTCTTCTTTATCTAGTTCACCCAGATGGTACATAAGCTGAGTGCCTGAATAAAAGTTTAAAAACACAACCACCAGGCTCCGGGCATCATTGGGAATTCAATGATCTAAGTGTAATAATTGAGCAGATCAATTAGGAACAGGATAACCCAGGGCATGCATGCTGTCTGTAAACTGGAACCATCTTCACTACGTGAAATTGTTAAATGTGTTGAGTCTGGATAGCAATGTATAAATAACTGCCCAGAAATTCATCCTGAGATGTTTAATTTACTACATGGTAGCAAAACATATACACTGCCTTTGAAATTCAGTTCTATTAACTTCAATAGATCTGAATTTCAAAGACTGTAAACTGTATGGATTTCCAGTAAGAGATTACATTTCTCCAGCTTCTTTGGAACAGTCAAGAATCAGAAAGTCACAAAGGCAGCATGGCAGGGAATTATAAAGATAACCCAAATCAAAAGGGCCACTTTACGTACTGAACTTGACTGTTCAGTTACGATCATCCAAACTCTGGCCATAAGAAGAGCACTGAAGTCCATAGATCGAGATTACTGGATCACTGAGGATTCTACTAGTGAGAATGTCCTGGTATTTAAAGCTGCCATTGCATTATCTGATCATGAAGTCACTTAGAAAATAAAGAGAAAGGTTTTGTGTATTTCAGTTGTCAGTCATCTCTCTCTGTCTCTTCTGGGCCAACATGGCCTGTTAAATGTCAGGGCAATTACACTGAGCAGTAAAATAAACTTCCAGAAGCTTCATCCAGTCTGCTGCGCCTGCTGCGTTTTCCATTTGACGTGGGTCTGTTTGTGCGCATGTCCATTAGATCCAATTCTGGTGTGCCCTCAATGTGGATTGTGCAGAACAAAAACATTGCTCTTTGTTTTCTCCAATGTCTTCTTATAGATTAAATTTGCTTCTGATCCATCAATATCATTCACTCAACTACAACCTCCACCTAAAACTGCCAACTCATGCCTGTCTAATGTGGGAGAGGAACATCTAGTGGAATATTAAACTGAGTAACAGGTTCATTAGCTCCACACATCAGCTCCAGAGATTTACTTAATTCATACCCGGGGTTGCAATGTCACAGGTGACGTTGGGATTTAGTGCCCATCCTTATTTACTTCCCATACAAAAACATTCAGGAGCCTGCCCAGACTGGCTAAAGATGCCAGATTTCATTTCCTGAAAAAATAACCAAATAGGTATTTTGTGATGTTAATCCAGTAATTCCATTATTACTATTACTGACTGTATTTTATATATTTTTTAGATGACTTGAATTAAAATCCACCAGGTGTTTATGATGTGATTCAAACTCATCTCTCAAGGTCAATAGGACCAAGTGATTGCTGACACTCAATTATTTAACCACTACACCACATACCCTATTTAAGTAAAATAAGAAGTGTACAGCAGTCTGACAGGTAAAAGCACACGTTAAAATTGGGCTGGCATGAGGACGAGGGAAATAACCATGCGATTAGCGACCATTCAGCACAAAACCGGGTGGGGAGATGATCTATTTTGGAAAAAAATGATTGCTTCAAATCCTAATGTATTAAAGTCAAGCATGACTTTTGTTTCCATTTGAGTCTCAGGCACCACTAACCAGTTTTAGAGCTTGCAGGAATCGACAAAACTGTTTGAGGTTAGATGGGCTTGATCCATTTTTGTAGATGCACAAAGATTAAAATGAAAATATTCTGTGAATGATTACCAACATGCCATTTTGTTAATCACACGGTAGACTGAAGTAATTGTGTAGAAAAAAATACAAAATGTTTGCAGTGGCAAAATGTTAATGATATAACACAACAATAAACGTCAATGAATAATTAAAATCCACGTGGCACATGGGCTTCTGAATGTACCGGTTTGGACTTCAATTATAAAGCATTTCACGGCCTTTCTCACCCCATTCAAAAGCCATCTTTCATCTTTAAGCCTTAATTATGACTCTTGGTGGGATAAATAATTCTAATGCTAGATTAGAGAGCAAGAAGGTGAAAGGTTTCTTTGTTCAGTTTCAGTGGTTTTCCTCAGTAATGTATTTTACACTATTTTATGTGAGAAATAAGTCTGCCTTAATTCTCCAAATGTTAGAATGTTTGTAATATCCAAAAGCTTGTAGAACCAAAGTTCATCATCGTTGTTTCTGAAACTTTAATCTGCCATACCCAGTGACTACACTTCAATGTGTTTCAATAGCTGTCAAATATTTTAGAACTCCCTGATGTGAGACAGATGCTGGTTCCACAATTTATAATTATGATAAACTTGGGACATTACAAAATAATTGAAAAGATTGCTATTGACTAATAGCATAGATTCTCACTATCAAATAAAAACAAATGTTTTCTTGATACGAGAACCATTCCATTATGCTGTACTGTAAAATTATGCCTTAATTCAGAGGAAAATCTGTGACATACCGAGCAGTTTAATGGAACATAACGATAAAAGATCTGATCATTCTGAAAATGTCCAGTAGCTCAGAGAAAGTTATGGATTTTGCTGGGCATGTAATGCTTGCCAAAAAAAGGCACAAAGTGCTGGAGTAACTCAGCGGAACAGGCAGCATCTCTGAAGAACATGGATAGGTGACTTTTCAAGTCAGAACCCTTTCTTCAGACTGATTGCGGTGGAGAGGGAGAGAAAGATGAGAAAGCTGGAAGAGAGGAGGGCAGGATAAAGCCTGACCCAAAACGTCACCTATCCATGCTCTCCAGATGTGCTGCCTGAGCTGCTCAGTTACTCCAGTACTTTATGTCTTCTTTTGTAAAACAGCAACTGCAGTTTGGAGTGTCTACATTCTAAGGCTTCATTAACCTGATTCGACTGTTGAAGTGACATCTAAAGTAGAATGTGGAATCTCAAGAGATGTCTTTCATTCGTATACCAAAAGCACTTGTTCCCTCAGGAGACCAGTAACTTGAGGTTCATGAAATTAAAGACAAATTATTGTTCTGGTTAGAAAATTGATTGACAAATGCATAGGTTGACAGGATATGAGGAATGGTATTCTTTTATGAACTGTGCAATGTTGTGGTTTTTAATAACTAGGATAATGAACTGGAAAGCCACAAATCTGAGGACACATCATTGGAAGCATTACTCGTGGTGGAGGCCAAAGCATTAAATTACAAAGACAGAGTAATAAGTATCGAAGAACAAAGCTGTGGCAAATATATATTAGTACAGACAAATGTGTAATCATCCTCTTTGTCCTAAAAAAGGATACCACCTAGAACATCTCTGAAAACTAGATCATCTTTCACTTTGAAAATGGTGCTCAAACCTGGCGACTCTTGCAGGTGGTCTCAGTAGACCATCTCTACACACCAGGTGGTCTCAGTAGACCATCTCTACACACCAGGTGGTCTCCGTAGACCATCTCTACACACCAGGTGGTCTCAGTAGACCATCTCTACACACCAGGTGGTCTCAGTAGACTATCTCTACACACTTTGTACCGATCGGGGATGGCGTTTGGTGGCAATACTTGACTGAACTGTATGTGCATAATGAATGTACGGCTGTACATGTGATCATAAAGAACTGCTGAACCATTTTAAATGCTGCGATCTAAAGGCAGTGAAAGTCCAGAGAGACTGTCTGATGGGAAGGGACTGATATTCAACTATTAACACTCAGCAGCCAGATAGAGAAAACAATTAAAAGACTAAAAGAATGTTGGTCTTCGATGTAGAAGACTGGAGTACAAGGGGGAGAGGAGTAGACTGGTTTGCTGGTGCACTGTGTTCAGTTCTGGTGACCCACCTTATTATCCTTGGAAGATGTGTGGTTTATACTCACTGGGATATTTCTGCATGCCAGGGTGAATTTATAAGGAGAGATTAGACACAAAATGCTGGAGTAACTCGGCATTTCAGGCAGCATCTCTGGAGAAAAGGAATAGGTGACGTTTCAGGTCGAGACCCTTCTACAGACAAACTTGGATTGCTTTCACTGAAATGTAAAAGGTTCACCAGTTTCCAGGACATCAAATGCAATTAGTTTGGTGAGACACAGTGGCACAGCTGGTAATGCTGCCACCTCACAGCGCCAGAGACCCCAGTTCAATCCTGACCTCAGGTGCTGCCTGTGTGGAGTGTGCATGTTCTCCCTGTGGCCACGTGGGTTTCCTCTGGGTGCTCCAGTTTCCTCCCACATCCCAGAGATGTGCAGGTTTGTAAGTTAATTGGCCCTCTGTAAATTGCCCCTATAGTACAGGGAATGGTTGAGAAAGTGTGATAGTTTACAGCAGCCAATTGACACAGATTCCCAAACATAAAGTTGGTGCTAACTCTGTGGGTGACGGTCACAGGAAGATCAATCTGGTCCGGTCTGAGGGAACCATTTCCATTTTTCCCTCATTATGTTTTTGATAAATTGCCGCACTTCTATTTGCCTTAAATGTCCTTCATTATTTAACAAGAAACTCAAACAGTTCCCTGACAGGAATATACAGTTAATTTTAAGGAATAAGATGATGTGATGAATAAAAGTATCCTGCACCATCTGTTTCCTTGGATGAACTGTTGAAAGTCATTTTGCACGGGTGTGAAGAGTTTTGGCACATCATTCTCTGACAACAAATTAGTCCAAGTAAAATCGAGACCTGCTCCATACCGTGCCTACAGTAGGGGCTGACAGCATAACACTGTCACACGGGCAAGAACAAGTCTTTATATGATGCCTGTCACAATCTCAGCAAGTCCAAACAATCACACAGGGGAATAACATGCTTTTGACATCTGTTCACTGTTGTGAACGGAACACTTATTTACACACAGAATTGTTATACAATAATGTGGCATCCACGCTGACTGACGTACTTGGCTGAAACAATGGCTCAGGGTGAGGTATAGCAGTGATACTTGTTATAGCAGTGATACTTGTTGGCATACAAAGATATTTGATAAAACCTTCCTGAAAGAAGCTCATGGATTTCAGGCAAATATATTGAATTGAGCAGATTGGTTTGGAAATACTTGTGTTGAAGATGAGGAAATGCCCCAGTCTCTTGGCCCCAGTTGAGCATCCCACAGCTGGGTCAAATTGTGCTGGAGGGCGGTGGAGAGAATGGTCAGGTCACATTGTATTATCTACCAGCCCAGACTGGCTAAATGGCTTGATGCAGATGCTGGTATACAGGAAAAGATACAAAGTGCTGGACAGGTCAGACACAACAGGTCAGACAGCATATCCGAGCACATGGATAAGTGTTGTTTCAGGTCATGGCCTTTCTTCAGACAGCACTCTGCGTTACTTTAGTGATATTGGTTGAGGGTATTGGTTAGAATGCAGAAGGAATGGCTGCTTATGTGAATGCTATATAATCTTCTACCATCTGCCCGAGTAAGTAGAAACACCCAGGCTTGATGTGTGGGGGTGTTCTGTCATTGCAGTTCAACACACTGATAATGCAAGATTCTAGCTCCCAGCATGGACAATCTCCTCCCCAACCCCCATTCCCATCATCACCTTTACAAGTTACGGCAAAGACTGTGCTCCAGTCCACCAGCTCACTGCAATCACAGTGATGCACTGTCTAACCCCCAACACAACACACCAACAGTGTCCCCCACATTCCACTGTCCCCCACACCACACTGTCCCCACACCACACTGTCCCCCACACCACACTGTCCCCCACACCACACTGTCCCCCACACCACACTGTCCCTCACAGTCATGCACTGTCCCCCACACCACACCGTCCCCCACACCACACGGTCCCCCACACCACACGGTCCCCCACACCACACGGTCCCCCACACCAACAGTGTCCCCCACACCACACTGTCCCCCACATTCCACTGCTCCCCCACACCACACTGTCCCCACACCACACTGTCCCCCACACCACACTGTCCCCCACACTACACTGCTCCCCACACTACACTGTCCCCCACATCACACTGTCCCCACACCACACCGTCCCCCACACCACACTGTCCCCACACCACACTGTCCCCCACACTACACTGCTCCCCACACTACACTGTCCCCCACACTACACTGTCCCCCACACCACACCGTCCCCCACACTACACTGCTCCCCCACACTACACCGTCCCCCACACCAACAGTGTCCTCCATCGGACCGAGGCGCCGTAATCCTTCCCGGGAGCCGGTCCCACACAACATGAGTCGCATTTCCTCGACACCCTTCATCTCCCTCCGAGACGCAGGGAGGCGTGTCCTGTACGGGCTCCTCCTCCACACCCTGCACTTCCTCGCCCTGGTCCACCGTCCGGACACTAAGTGGCGGTCAGTGTTGCCTTCCGGTCGCGAGGTGACCCCGCGGTGGGGGTCCCTCTACGCAGGAATTCTGCCCCTCTCCATCGGGGACCTGGGGTGGAAGATATTGCACCGAGGAGTCCCCTGCAACCTGTTCCTCGCGCGGTTCACAGACTCGCCAGCCGCCTGCCACTTTTGCGGGTTGGAAGAGTCTGTGTACCACGTGTACATGCAGTGTGTGAGGTTGCAGCCCCTGTTCCAATATCTAAGGGGGCTGCTCCTTGCTTTTTGGCTGCATTTTTCACCCACCATCCTCATCTTTGGACACCCTGTGCGTAGGGGAGAGGGTAGGGCCGAAGATGTCCTTGTTGGGTTGCTCCTGGGCCAGGCCAAGCTGGCCATCCGAGACTCACGGCGCCAGGCGGAAGAGGGCTCTGCCCGAGCCAGCTGCCTGCCCCTTTTCCGGGGTTACGTCCGTGCCCGGGTGGTGTTGGAGAGGGACTACGCGCTGTCCACGGGCACCCTGGAGGAATTCCGGGACCGCTGGGCACCGCGGGGGATTGGATGTATCCTGGATGGGGATTGTAGTATAATTGTATGATAGTTTTAATAGGTATATTTGTTTGTATAATATTCTGGTGGTGGGTTCTGTTTTGGTTTTATTGCATAAAAAAAAAAAAATAAATAAAAAAAAAATAAAAAAAACAGTGTCCTCCACACCACACCGTCCCCCACACCACACCGTCCCCCACACCACACTGTCCCTCACAGTCATGCACTGTCCCCCACACCACACGGTCCCCCACATTTCACTGCTCCCCCACACCACACTGTCCCCCACACCACACGGCCCCCCACACCAACAGTGTCCCCCACACCACACTGTCCCCACACCACACTGTCCCTCACAGTCATGCACTGTCCACCCCCAACACCACACCGACGCTGTCAATCCCCTGCATCTGACTTCACTCTCAGTACAGCTGTGCATCTCTGCCATTGCACCACTCTAGTTGCTCGTAGCACTGACAGTGTATTCCTTTAATATTTAAATCCTTCATAACAATGGATGACATTTCCCAGCTCTGGCCTTCTGCTGTTGGATTAAAATTTGTGCCCCTCAGCAAATAAAGTGCAACATTTGTATTAGAACTGATCTTTCAGTGAACCTTAAAAATGTAGTAGCCCTCTCTAAGTCCCCGGAATAAAAATGATGAACTCCCATTACATCTCATAACATTTACTGCTCCATAGAGACAATGTTTGTGCTTGCTCAGAATTTTGATAATTTCCCTGTGCAACTGAGTTGTACAGGAGTTCAATAAAATGAACCTTTCATAGACATTAAATTACAAGAGTCGTAAACAAGTTACAAGATCATTTAATGCCTCAACCAGTCTAAATAATTGCTGCTTATAAATCCCAGCACTATATCTTGCTGCCTCAGTGCCTTGGAGATAAGGTTATTATGTGATGTGTAAAAGCAGATCATTTATGGATTCAAACTTTCAAAGGGAGAAGGCAGCTCCATTTTTCTTTCAGTTTAAACGCTGTGACTTACAAAGGATTATTGCAGCTAGCCCCAGGAATTAAAATGGTGAATTCTCTTAAATCCCCTGCAAGCTTGTGTCTTTTACAGAAGGTAAACTCAAGGTCAGCGTACCCATGATTATAGTGGCTAGGGCTAGTGTGGTCCAGCATTGGGTAGCTTTCCTATCAGAATCACGATTCATGGTCTGACCAACTAAGACTTTAGCTCAGGTCTGGGAAAATATGGATCATTTTCTATACTTTAAAAATCACCACACAGTGAAGTTAATCTTCAGCTATGAAACTC
The DNA here is from genome assembly GCF_053455715.1 of Rhinoraja longicauda. Lineage (NCBI taxonomy): Eukaryota > Metazoa > Chordata > Chondrichthyes > Rajiformes > Arhynchobatidae > Rhinoraja > Rhinoraja longicauda. The sequence continues at coordinate 328,520 of NC_135984.1, read as the reverse complement.
ATCAGCGAGCCTAGTGCCCTGCCTACCCTTTGACCAGCTGAAGACATTATCCAAAACAAAGACCTTAAACCCAACACCAAGCCCGTAGTCTACTGAGCAGGAGTGATCCCAACCTCCCTGTAAATGTCAGCATCAGGAATAACTATTACTATTGGTTAATTGTTGTCGTGTTACCCCAAAGCACTGGAGAAATGCTATCAATGGTGCCTGCACTAAAGTGACATTGGCAGCATAGGCAGGCTCCAATGTCCAACATGACACTCCATCACCTTTGATGAGTGGCCACATTGTTAGAGTAGCGCATGGCAGAGACCATTACTAGTACACCATTATTATTCATTAATAACATATTATGTATTATGTATAACATATTATGTTATAAATTGGAGAATAGCTACACACGTTATGTTATAGGATGGGGAACTGTGGGCAGCATGTAGGACATTGTGAGACATGCTGACATTCCTATAGTTACTGCAGACACAGAGTGCAGGAGAGGGTCTCTGATATCAACTGCTGAATGGCAGCATTTAATGCACAGGCCTGAGGTGAGTTGGTGAGGTGTTCGGGAAACATTACAGGAAGGCTCAGAGCTGTCCATCGACTGATGAAGTCACCGCGTTACACACAATAGTTATCCTAGTTGGCTGTGCATGTAACATATAATCAGTTAGTTCTGTGGTCGGCCTGTAAAGGTGGGCTGGAGACATGATTTTCTTTGTTCATTGGAGAAGCTGCACAAGGCATTCTGCAACTTACTCCACACCTGGATATAACAATGAAACTTTGATGATTGGATAGATCTAGGTTTCAAATGATTCTTAAGTCATTCAATTTCCTGTAACAAAATGTTTCTCATTCCAAAGACCAGACTCATAACACAAGCATTATGCTCTGCTACAGGAAGCAATTTCCAGGACATTTCTACGATGTTTGCAAAGGCTACTTAAAAAAATAAAACATTCTCATTGAATCCAACAATCTCTGACTGGTGGCAATCAAAATGCAGAAAGAACGTCTGTGAAAGAACTGAGCTCCTGGACTCTCTGTGATGGAACCCAAAGGGCTTGCAGACAGTAGAATGAATCTCTAGTCACCCTCCCGTTTCATGTAACCTCCTCCATATAAGGACATCCCACTTTATTGAAGCTCCTGTCTTCAATCCCAACATTGCCCAAGCTGCCCTTTGTGGTAAAATGAAAGGTGGATATTTAATTGGGGATGATAAAGGGCTCAGATGCTGCCTTACAATCTCAAGATGCAGGTTTAATCCTGACCTCTGGTGCTGTGCATGTGGATTTGACACCTTCTTCCTGTGACCATGTGGGTAGGTAGGTTAAATGATCACTGTAAATGGTCCCTCAAAGTGCAGGTCAGGAGGTTGATGGGAATGTAGGGAACATTGGATTGGTGTGGGACTGAGGTGAAGGCATGCTTGGAGACTGGATGGATTCCATGATTCATGGGCTAAATGAGCTACTGACATCACACCCACAAATAGTGCCGTGGGATGTCTGAAGTCATTCTGAAAGTCATGCAGGTCGTCAATTTAGCAGCACATCTGAACAAAGGCACTCTCCTTTTGTGTCCTGTGCATCCAACCTCAATCAACACCTTCACAGGTGAGACTAGCTTGGAAACGACTGTGTGAATGCCAAGGGCCGTAATTTCTCACATCCCCCCATTATTTAAAGTCAGGAAATGTATATAAAGCACTTTGAGATATTTTAAAACTCGTGAGTAAATTTCTCCTGTCAAAAAATAAAGAAACTGTTGGAAGGTATCAAGAACATGGGGGCAATAGATTTAACGTGAGGGGGAAAAGTTTGAAAGGGTTTGAAGAGAAAGTAATTTTATGTCAAATGGTTGATAGAGGATGTGTGGCAGAATCAGCTACAATCACCATGTGTAAGGGACATTTAGACAGTCACTTGAATAGAGAAGGCAGGGCAGGATATTAGGCAGTCCCCCAGGATTGAGAATGAAGAGGTCCCAATCCAGATCTGTGAGATCGGAGATCACTGATGAGGCCAACATGGGAGCCCCAGATAAATACCAGACCATGTGTGTCTCCAGGCAATGACAAAGCATTGCTCACGTCTGTGCTAATTGGGTTGTTATTTATCCCAAATGTCTTAATGGGGATTAGTTCATAGCAGTGAATTAATTTGTTTAAATTCGTTGCTTACAGCTACTGCCACAAGCTTGATAAAAACAAGCTCTTGATCAGTGGCAAGGGCATGCCAGTACTGAAAACCATGCCTGGTTGAAGGGACATTAACTCACATGTGCATTAACTAAAATGTACCCAGTCTGGGGGGGCATGAGCTACATGCAGTGACTGGGAGATGGAGCTTTTGTCCTTGGAATGAAAGAGGCTGAGGAATGTCCCTATAGAGGTGTATAAAATCATGAGGGACATAGGTAGGGTGAATGGTTATAGTGGGTGGTGGGAATATGGAATGAGCTGACAGAAGGAATAGTCACAGCAGGTACAATTACAGTGTTTAGAAGACCTTTAGACAGGGACATAGATAGGAAAGGTCGAGAGGGATATGGGCCAATGCAAGCAAACGCGAATACCTCAGGTGAACATCTTGGTCGACATGGACAAGGTGGGCTGAAAGACCTGCTTCTGCACTACGTAATTCAACTTTAAAAAAGCACACACACACACACACAGACACACCCACACACGGACACACACACACACACACACACACACAGACACACAGACATACACATACACAAACATGCACACACACAGACACAGAAACACATACACACACAGACACACACACAAACACACAAACACGCACACACACACACACAGACACACACACAAACACACAAACATGCACACCCACACAGACACACAGCCACACACACACAGAAACACATACACACATACACACACACACACACTTTTCTTATCTCCTCATTCTACCCTCCCCCTTCCTTTGATCGTCCCCATCACAGAGTCCTTCCATTGCCCCTATCCTCCTCCATCGTCTCCCATTCGCTGTCCCATACCCCCCTCACCCTTACCCTCACCCTCTCTCGTGCACTCTGAATGTGCAATGTGCTGAAAGTGAAAGTGACATTGGAACTGTGGCTTTAACACTTTATTCTGCACTCTTGTATGTTTTCTCTCTTGCACTAACAGACTCATACATGGTATGTTAAACCTGGGTAGCATGCAAAACAAAGTTTTTCACCGTATCTCGATGCATGTGACATCAATCAATCAATCATTCCTTCACTTAATTGAAGAAGGAGTGGATGGAGTCCAGTCCAGGCACTGCTGATTAAAGCAAATAGCAAATGCTACAGTTATGTATCATTGCCATTATCCATGCTGTTGATTACAATCCCCTTGGGCTAGCAAGCACTACTTTACAAAGCAACCCCTCCTGGGGTAAACTGTCGTAATTACTGGATTATTTGTCTTTCATTCTCAGACGCACAATTTATTGCACGTGACACTTTGTACATTTCTCCCTCTCCCCCTGCACGCATTCTCTGCATTCTCAATTATATGAAAGAAACAAACTCATCTGCTCAAAATAAAAACATGTATTCTTGCAAATTATTCCCTTACTTTCTCTTGTTTATAAATCATGCTGTTGTCGTGAGGTACAAGCTGGAGATTGTTTGGATTTTTGCAATTGCTGGAACCTTGCAGGTTAATGACGAGCTGCTGCCTCTCCTCAGTTTCCATCTATTTATATCTGTGTATCCATGGTGCTACTTCGTCACACTCCAGATGCAACACTTCCAAGTATCACATTTTTGTTGCAGATACAAAAATTACATGAATAAGAAACATTGAAAGGAGGGCAAGAACGGCAGTGATTTCCTGTGATTGGCAGGGTCTCTGAGCAGTTGAATCTCTAGATCTGCATCGAGGAGTATGGGCCTTGGAATTCAGAAGATATGCTTCCAGGAAAGGATCGTGCCAATTGATTCAAGGCATCTAACTTACTGCATCGTCTGCACTCAGGACCCAAACCACCGTGCCCAGGGAAACTGGTCTGGCACAATGAATTCCCTAATCCAGATCATTAACAAGTTTGTTTCTCTTTGCTCCAGATTCCAGCCTCTGCCACCTCATCTCTGAAAGGAAGGGGCAGAGAAGTTGGAGGTCAATAAATTAAACTTATCGGAGCATGTTTAAGCCAATATGTGACGTTGTAACTACAAGAAGTGTAGCAGTGCATCACATCTATATACTAAAACTCTTGTTTGTTTGTTCCTGAACTACAGCCAAAACGGTTCATGATAGCGCGACAGAGTGGAGGGGGAGAGGGGGGGGGGGGAGAGGGGAGGGGGAGAGGGGGAGAGGGGAGGGGTGAGGGGTGGGGGAAGGGGAGGGGATGGGGCAGTGGGAGAGGAGAGGGTGCCGCACCAATGCAGGAGAGGTTTGGGCCCAAAGGGTCCACTTGGTCTAGTATTGTTATATTTATTTCCCCTTAAACAGGCCTCAAGATACTGACTGATGCCAGCATCTAACTTCTTGATTAGTACGGGTGTCAGGGGTTATCGAGAGAAGGCAGGAGAATGGGTTTTGGAAGGAGAGATAGATCAGCCATGATTGAATGGCGAAGTAGACTTGATGGGCCGAATAGCCTAATTCTACTCCTATCATCTGTGTCCTTATGATAACATGATCATCCTTTTCTACTCTTCTATTGTTGCCCCCCCATATATTCTGTTCACCATTTAGTCAATGAATCTCAGCAAACTCTTCAACTGAGGAATTTTCACCAATCTCGCTCAGCTGTAAACAGCAAGTCTGAAGAATTTTCTTTCTACGTTTTGCTGCTTAGCAATGCAGTAAGACTGAAGCCTTGTGCCATTTCCCGTGCTGAGGTGGGTTTCAGCTGTCCATGCACCACATGAAGTTAGGGTCAGTGTCATCCAGTAACGTTCTGCAGCAAGATTGCAACTGAAATGATGCCACAGAACTTTACCATATGGAGGTATATAAAATATAAAAGGGGAACAGACAGGGTAAATGCACAGTCTTTCCACATGGAAGGGGGATCAAGAACTGGAGGGCATTGAAGGTGCCAGAGGAAAGCCTTAGTAGGAACATGAGCAGAGGGTAATGGGTATACGGAATTAGTTGAGGCAGGGAACAATAACAAAGACACATGGGCATGGATCATTTAGAGGGATGTGGGCAAAATGCAAGCCATTTGCAATAGGTTAGATGGGGCATCTTGGTCGGCAGCGATGTTAGGCTGAAGGGCTCATTTCTGTGAAAGGATAGATAATACCATTATCTGCCCTCGAACCAACATATTGTTTGAAAAGCAATAAGCATTTTCCACTCTAACCACAGGGTTGGAGCAATCCCTTTATCCGAGGAATATTCCATAAAAGCAAAATAATACTGCACATGCCGCAATGTAGAAATGAAACCAGAAAACGCTGGAGGTACTCTACAGGTCAGGGAGCAGTAAACGCTGGAGGTACTCTACAGGTCAGGGAGCAGTAAACGCTGGAGGTACTCTACAGGTCAGGGAGCAGTAAACGCTGGAGGTACTCTACAGGTCAGGGAGCAGTAAACGCTGGAGGTACTCTACAGGTCAGGGAGCAGTAAACGCTGGAGGTACTCTACAGGTCAGGGAGCAGTAAACGCTGGAGGTACTCTACAGGTCAGGGAGCAGTAAACGCTGGAGGTACTCAACAGGTCAGGGAGCAGTAAACGCTGGAGGTACTCTACAGGTCAGGGAGCAGTAAACGCTGGAGGTACTCTACAGGTCAGGGAGCAGTAAACGCTGGAGGTACTCTACAGGTCAGGGAGCAGTAAACGCTGGAGGTACTCTACAGGTCAGGGAGCAGTAAGGACAGAGAAACTCCATGATCTGCTGAATGTCTCCAACAATGTTTTTCTCTATAATTTCAGAAGAGATTTGTTGCTGATGTTTGTTTATGACATTGTTTGCATGTGAAACCAGTGGCCAGTTGGAGCAACTGGTGTTAGTGGAGAAACAAATATGTCCTGTCTTGTTATTCAATAAAATGGGTAATGAAAACAATTGATGTTGATGGGTGATGAGTGAATGTGCCCTACCACTGCAATGCCCCAATGATGAACACTGTATACTCCAGCTCTCTATTTACACTGACAATATTTGCAGAGTTAATTAACGATCACACAATCTGTGCAATGCCAGGCATGAATGAATGGCCAGTTTGTACAATTCTGCATTGTGTATGTAGACTATAAAAAGACATACACCAGTGATCACTGAGATATTTAATAAGGAGAAAATGCTTCAGACAGTTTATAATTAAAAGCATATTGATTCCATGTGTTGCCTGAATGGCTGAGAGTACGTTTTCAAGGTCTACTCAATGTGGATGTTGTGCCTGCATTGTGAGCTGCAGTTCTATTGGTAAAACACTCACGTGTACAACATTGGCTGTGGGTTCAAGCTCTACTCCAGCAACTGTGAAAGCAAAATCCTGGGCTGTTTCTGTGCAATAGTGAAACATTTCTGTGCTATTGTACAGACATAAGGAACTGCAGATGCTGGAATCTTACGTTGAACAAAATTGCTGGAGTAACACAAAGTCAGATAGCATTTCTGGATCGATCCACAGTCTGAAGAAGGGTCCTGACTCAAAATGTTGCCCATCCATGTCTTCCAGAGATGCTGTCCGACCTGCTGATTTACTCCAGCACTTTCGGTTCTGCACTATTGTAGTTGTTTTTCAATGTTAAATCTAAATCTTATCTGTCTTCCCGGCAAGCATTAAAGATCCTAATACACAATAAATAGAAGTAGGACAACTTCTGGTACACATTTCATTCTGCTGTGTATGGCAGCTTGTGCAAACATCAACAGTGTGCCTCCACCTTCACCACAGTGACCACACTTCAAAGTAAAAATACTTTAGAACACCTCCAGACTGTGAACTGCAGTATCTTTTTTAGCTTAACAGCCCCTTGTTTACCAACTGCTTAAGTATATATTTAAAGATAATCGCATGTAGTCACGCAGCCTCTAACCTCTCAGTACCACTTACACACACGCACACGCACACACACATGTACACGCATGTGCACGCACGTGCGCATGCACACGCGCACACACATACACACGCACATGTACACATACATGCACACGCACAAGCACACGCACACACACACACTTCCAACAGTACATTCTCCTTCAGGACAACTGCGTAACAAAATGCCCCCGTTGCAACATTCTTCTTCATGGCCATTGCTTGAGATTGTGGATGTTTGCAGAACTGCTTCCACTTCAGTGCTGAAGAGTGAAGACATCAGTCCCTGAACTCCATGAACGTCGCATGACAATAACACACCAGCTACTGCATGCAGAGTCCATTCCCTTGTCTTTAACTACACAAGCACAAGTAAGTATACACCACACAATCTGGCCCAAACCTTCTCCTTGCCTCTCCGCACCTTGAGCTGCTGCCTCCTTCAGTTGCCCCCCTCCTTGTCTCCTACCTCTTGTTTCTCTTCCTCTATCTCCTTCCCACCCTCTCATCTCCATTACCGACCTCCTTCTCTCTTTGATTCTTCTTTCCCCTCTCAGTTTCCCATGGACTTCCTCCATCTACCCCTAAACTTTTGCCTCTCCTACGTTCCTAACCCTATTGCCCACTAGCCAGCTGCTTGCTCTCTGGGGGTGGGATCTACCCAACAACAACTGCCTCTTACTCATTCAATATTCTTCCTCCATTACCCTTGCTCCACCCACATCACAATCCCAGCAGCCACACTACCCAAGGCGTGATCTTTAGCTGCCTGTCTAACGCTATGCGTTGTGGGTGGCCTCCCAGCCTCTGCTGGTTGGTGGGCCCAGCACTGCCTCCCTCTGATGGACACGGGTTCCTTGTGTGTGAGTGTGAGCCTCTAACTCAGCGAGCGTAAACAATGACCTGTTACTCACACAGCTCCGGCCTCCCACGCTCCTCTTCAACGCGATACCCAAATGTAATGTCCTTCACTTCCACACTGTCTTTCCCACACCCATCTGTAGAATATTTCTTTGAACAATTAAACAGAAAGATCGTGATTTAAAAAAATCCAGTGTTGCTGCTTCTGTTGTTAGTTTTGTCCAGTTTAGTTTAGTTTAGTTCAGTTTATTATTATCGGTAGTGTTGTCAGTGTGTTACAGTGTTCTGGGCATTAATCTTCAGCTGTTCAAGACACCAGGACAATTCTGGATGGTTGGAAATTCTCAAGCCCAACCAATAACCTGATGCTACTTCACGTCAGCTGAGACCTGGGTTCGATCCCGACTTCAGGTGATGTCGGTGTGGAGTTTGCATGTTCTCCCTTTGACCACACGAGTTCACTCTGCGTGCTTCGGTTTCCTCCCACATTCCAAAGACACGTGGGTTTGTAGGTTAATTGGCCTCTGTAGATCACCCCTAGACTCCCAGTATGTAGGGTGTCAGCGACAAAGTGGGATAACATAGAACGAGTGTAAATGGGTGATCGGCGGTCAGCCTGAACAATGGGCTGAAGGGCCGGTTTCCGTGCTATATCTCTAAATTCTAAGCTAAATATCACATTGGAAAAAAAGGTGTGTCAGATAAAAGCTTATCTTTCCATTCGGTCCCTGATTTAGGCAATAAAACATTGTGGAACTGGTTATTCATGGATTGTGGAATTACTTGAAACTGGCTGTTTACTATCCCTCCGTATTTGTTCCTGACCCAAAGAGACAATTACAAGTCAATCATGTTGGTGGGTCCAGCATCAAACATGCACCAGACTAGATCAGGGTAGAAGATTTATCTTCCCTGCCAGACTCTAAATAGGCTTTTTAACCATAAATCAGTAATTTCATGGTTATGATTATTAAGAATTTGCTTTTTTTAATTCCAGATTTATTTGATTGCTTAAATTAAACTCTGCAACTGCCAGAACGGGAGACAAACTCATTTTTCTAGATCAGTAGTCTGGATTTAGATTTTTCTAGATTTGACAAACTCATTTTTCTAGATCAGTAGTCTGGAACCAAGCTGCTAGCCCAGTCTTCTTATCGAGTCCACATCACAAGTTTAGAAATTGTTCCGTTAGAGGTGAACACTTCTCGGCATCTGCATACAATGGCATCTTGTGCTTCTTGTGTTTCTTGTGTGTGGTGGTGGAAACATGCCCGCAACGTGAACATTCTTTCCTTGACCCGCTAGTCCAGTAATGAAGTCACTATTCTCCTGGAGCCATTGAACAAATGCAGCTGCTTTGTAAAAGAGCTTCCCAACGCTCCCTGCCCATATCTCTGAGATTTTCTTTCTCTGTACGTTATTTAACTAAATCTCTTTTGGAGTTTTAATTCAAAGTGCTTTCACTACCCAGTGCTAATCCTAATGCAAACCTCGTGTTAACCTCATGCAGACCAATTCCCCTCCAGGGATGAATAAAGTTTATCGTATCGTATCGTATTGCTGTCAATCATTTCAAACGTGTCCTTTAATAATTAATTACAATTATTATCTTTATTTAATCCATTGAACCCCTTTGTTTATGTAAATATTCTTCCCTACTCTAAGCCTCAATTCTGCATTCATTTCATGCACTTTTATTCCCTCATGCTTGAAATAAACAAAACAAATCAAAATAATAGCATTTGTGATTCTTTGCAATTGTTTGATTTTTTTTCTTTAACCAGACAATGAGGCCCAGAACAACAGACCTGTAAGCATGAGAATAACATCCTGCAAAAAAGGCCATAGAGTGCAAGGGATGAGGGGAGGGAGACATTAATTATACTTGAGACTGTCCACGTCTTCCTGCCCATGAAAGCCCTGACAGAGAGAAAGAGAAACCTTCAAAAGGGCCATCGTTCATTTGTGTGTGCTCATTCTGTATTCCAAAGTACAGCATCATAACCAGGTGCAGGGTTTGTGAAGAGCACCATCAAAGGCAAGCTGAAATGTAGTTAAGACTGGGTTTCAGGAGACAAAGCATAATTTTACTTTTAAATAAAGATATTACAGACGAGAGCTTTACAGCTCCTCATTGTGAATTTGCATCAATTGAAGGCAGTTTAGATCCATTTATTTGACTTACTTATTCCAGGGTGATCATCTTTTTGTCCGTATTGTTGGCTTGTCTATCTGTGCTAATACAGCCCAAATTATTCAATAGAACATACTAGGTAATGCCAGGTATATTTGACACGATAGTTAGGCTGATGTCCATCTGTTTTTATTAACCCAGTTTTCTTCTGCTGACTTGCTAATGTTCAGACCTTAATAGTTAGGTAACATTGCCACAGAATTTGCAGGGTATTAATAGGCCATTCGGTCCAGCTGGTTTAGGCCAGCATTGATGCTCTGCTTGACAGGATGGAAGTAAAGGTGTTGTTCCCTAGGTTGGGTGTCGAGAACTAGAGATCGCAGCCTCAAAATAACTGGGCAGTCATTTGGGATTGTGATAAGAAGGCATTTCTTCACCCAGAGGGTAGTGAATAGAAACATAGAAACATAGAAAATAGGTGCAGGAGTAGGCCATTCGGCCCTTCGAGCCTGCACCGCCATTCAATATGATCATGGCTGATCATCCAGCTCAGTAGCCTGTACCTGCCTTCTCTCCATACCCCCTGATCCCTTTAGCAAAATGTTTGAATGTTTCATCCAAGAGGAATGTAGAGGCTCAATTACAGAAGAAATTCAAGACAGACGTTGATAGATCTTTGAATGTTAAGCGGTATGAGGCCTGTTCAGGAATACGATAATGAGGGGATAGATTACCCATCATCACGAACAGTACAGCAGATGCAGAGGGCCGAACGGCCTCATGTTATACGGCTGCAGCATTGCAGATGCACCTTCTCTAGAAAGAGAGCAGAGGTTCACAAAATGTGGATCATTGCAGTTAAGAGAACAGATAGAGACAGATAATAAATACTGGTCCTGGAAAGTACGTCGACGTAGAAGTAGAATAGTTGTAAATAGGTGGGCAGAATATAGAGAAATGCAATTAACAGAGTCCAGTAATGCCCACGATGCCTAACAAAGCAATTCCACAATCAGCACTAATTGCAATTATTTAAGAGCCTTTTAAGATAGCAATGGAGAGCACAATGATGTTTTGATGTCCAAAAATAAGATACGGGCAAATGTTTAAGTCTTAGTGTCTTATTTAGCTGTATTTCCAATATCACAGCGATGACTGAACTTCAAAACTACTCAATATCTCTGAAGCCACGAATGTCATTACATCTCGTGCCCTTTCATTAATACTTTCCCTGATTATTTGTAGTAATATCTGGGAGAAGGATTGAAGTCTACAACCTCTGACATCCGAACGTATCGAAGGTCAGAAACGAGAGAGAATCTGAGGCAGAGATAATAACGTCAGTGAGAATAAAATAACCTGGGTCCCAAACCCTTTATTCCCTGTTTCAATGTTAGATCTGATCATCTCCATATTAAGATGTAATTTCTACAGTAAATAAACATGAATCTGCATTAATGTTGCCGTTTAGTGCTTGCTGGATGCGAGGCACATTGCTGCTTTGTACGTGTGGGGAGAGGATGTCCACCAAGATGCAGCAGCTGATTCCTAATGCACAGCTGAACATTCATTTACATAAGTTAATTGAAGCATCTTCCAACCAACAAGCTGTGGTGACACTGGCTCACGAGGCAGAACTCTGTTCAGAGCAAGGCACCATTATGCAGAATTGAATGAATGACAGCAGAAAGCAGATGTTGGTTTGTCGTTGCAGCACGCCTAGACTTTGGTCACAGCTGAGTTCATCAGAAAACTCTTGTGATCAAATCTTTCCCTGATTTCACCCTTCCCCATTTCCATAACTCTACATTTCAAGGTTTAAAGCATACTGCCAATCTACTGTCAGCCACTATCACAGATATCTCCTTCAGTAACTGTCTACTGGTGCAGACAGGGAAATAAATGACACAATGTAATATAAACACTATCACTGAACGCTGTGATGGATTTCCATTAGATTCCTAAACAGTGCACGGTGGTTGTACACTGGCCTCGTTGGAGATCCAGAAGCCTGGACAACGTTTTGGAAACATGCGTTTAAATGTCAACAGCTCAGCTGTACAGTTTAAAGTGGCCTGTCTGGAAGTTGGGAAATCAGCAATGCCTCTCATCGTAATGATGATGTGAAGATTCCAGATTATTATGAATGGCCTTCACGGGAGGAAAGTTGCCATTGTGTCCAGAGTGTATGTGACCCCAGCCACATCCCCTCTGGTTCACTCTTCGATGATTTCACGTCACTGTTATAGTCATGGACCTCATGGCCCTGATGGTGGGGGCAATAAATGCCAGCTTTATCAGCAATGCCCGGATCCCCATCAACTTAAACAATCACTGCTGAATGATTCTTCATTTATTGTACTATCATATCAACAATCAGAATGCCACTGTACCTGGCCACGGCAGCCAAATGGCTGATGTTCTCAAGACCTACTGACAGAAGGAGCAGGAAGCAATTCCTCATTGTTGAGGGTGAGTCTGCTGTTCAGGTAGATCGCTGCTGCTCTGTTTCCTCACTACATCCTCTGTCTACAACTCTAAACACAAAACTAATGCTGGAACATTGAGATATGAACAGCAAATACACAGCAGGTCACGCAGTATCTGCAAAGAGTGAATCTGATTTTAAAAAAAAGTTATATTCTCACTTTACGGAAAGCCCTGTTCCCAGGCCTCTGAGACTGCCAGAGAAGCAACTAGGAAGTTGCGGAGCACCAGGTCTGTCAGGAACACATGAGCTCCAGCCATAAACAATAGAAGGAGTCGCCCCATGCATCCACCTCTCCCACTCCACCCTCCATCTGCCTCTCCTCAGACAGAGTCTGCAGGCTTGCAGAAGTGCACTGTAAAACAATCATCCCTCATCCCTAGGGTGGGCCAAGATCATAAAGTCATAAGAATTATATAGGCCATTTGGCCCATCACGTCTACTCTATCATTCAATTATGGATGATCTATCTCTCCCTCCTAACCCCATTCTCCTGCTTTCTCCCCATAACATCTGACACCTATATTAATCAAGAATCTATTTATCTCTGCCTTACAAAAAAAGATGTGGATTAAGCAGGGATCTCTTGCAACATCAACATCTATTCTGCATTTATTTTCTGTAATGTAAGGGAGGTTGTTTTAAGAGGTGGCAGTACAGTATGCTGAACTAATCTTTGTAGCTCACACACTCAACAAAACATAAACTGCCCATCCCCAGTTTTGAAATTTTCAATTGAATTCGTTCCCCCAACTGAACAGAAAATTGGCACCATCTTGGTCCCCTCACACTGCCTCAGCAAGGCCAGCAGCATAATGAAGGACGGGTCTCACCCCAATCACTCCATCTTCTCCCTTCTGGCAAGAGGTACAGATGTGTGAAAACACACACCTCCAGATTCAGGGACAGTTTTCCCAGATGTTATCAGGCAACTGAACCATCCCACCACAATGAGAGAATGGTCCTGAGTTACTTTGTCTCTCATTGGAGATCTTCAGACTATCTTTAATCGGAATTTACTGGACTTTTTCTTGCACTAAACATTATTCCCTTTATCCGTACACTGTGAACGACACGATTGTAATCATGTCTAGTCTTTCTGCTGATTGGATAGCATGCAACAAAAAGCTTTTCACTGTACTTCAGTACACATGACAATAAACTAAACTAAATCATTTGTATGAAGAAATACTTTTTGCCATTATATCTAAAATACAAATTAACAATGCAACCTTCCAGTTTATTGAAAGGGCATCTTAAGTGAAGAAGGAAGGAATTCAAGAACCTCACATCCTCACTTAGAAACAAGCTGCTGGAGGAACTCTTATCTCCAACATGTAGATTAATAGCCATGCAGCACAGAAACAGGTCCTTTGCCAACTTGCCCATGCCAACCAACATGCCCCATCTACACTAGTTGCACCTGCCAGTGTTTGGTCCATATCCCTCTAAAACTTTCCTATCTGTCCAAATACCTGTCAAGAGAGCCTGGTCTTGTGCTGCACTACATGCTATGTGCTATGTTTTAAGTGTTGTTATAGTATCTGCCTCAACAACCTCCTCTATACACCCACCACCCTCTGTGTGAAAAGAATTGCTCCTCAGGGTCCTATTAAATCTTTTCCCTCTCAACTTAAACCCAGGTCCCCTGGTTCTTGATTCACCTACCCTAGGTAAAAGACTCTGTACGTTCACCCTGTCTGTTACCCTCATGATTTTATACACCTCTATAAGATCAGCCCTCAGCCTCCTGCACTCCAAGAAATAAAGTGCTCACCTGCCCAGCCTCGCCCTGCAGCTCAGGCCCTCAAGTCCTGGCAGCACCCTCAGAAATCTTCTCTGTGCTCTTTCCAGCTTAACGACATCCTTCCTGTGGCAGTGTGTCAAAAGACAATACTCCAAATGCAGCAACCTCAACATCTTGTACAACAGTAGCATAACGTCACAGACAACTGTCACATCATATCTTCAGTTAGAGATTGCTGCGTCAAATGCTGAGGAACTTCACGGTCACATTGTGTATAATTAATCTGTTGCCATTTTCTGTTTCCATCAGATATGTTCAGGAGATACACCTGGGATTCATCCTGTTGCAGGGAATTAATCCATTAACTGAACTAAACTGAAACCGGGTGCCCTGTATTCCCTCTGTTGTTGTTTCACAGCAGCAGAAAGGTTCAAATGCTATTATTCTGATGTACATTCTTATTTAAATATTAAGAAGCAAAAATGTAATTAACAGCAGGGAATGAGTTGTGGTTTCAGCACAGTACACGCATGGCTTGGATACAAAGCAAAGAGGTTAATGATTTGAAATGGCCTGTACTCATTCGAATTTAGAAAGATGAGGGGGGACCTCACTGAAACTTACTGAATAGTGAAAGGCCTGGATAGAGTGGATGTGGAGAGGATGTTTCCGCTAGTGAGAGAGTCCAGGACTAGAGGTCACAGCCTCAGAACTAAAGGACGTTCCCTTAAAAAGGAGTTGAGGAGGAATTTCTAGTCGGAGGATGGCAAATCTGGAATTCATTGCCACAGAAGGCTGTGTAGGCCAATTCATTGGGTATTTTTAAAGCTGAGATTGACAGATTCTAGATTAGTAAGGGTGTCAATGGGGAGAAAGCAGGAGAATGGGGTTGAGAGGGAGAGATAGATCAGCCACGATTGAATGGCAGAGTAGACTTGATGGGCCACATGGCCTAATTCTGCTCCTATAACTTATGAACTTATAGTCAGAAACTTAATGTCAAGGGTGGAACCATCAATCTGCATTTATAACTTGAAAAAGAATGAGGCAAATCCTGCAGCAGATGGGAAGAGGAGGCACGATGGAACTGTGTTCCTGTTCCATCAAGGCATTACTCTCTAGATACGTGGATCTCAGCTCGTGCACATTAGCAGATTTCCCATAATTAATACTAGCTACTTGCTATATTTAATCAAAGAGAATCACGCTGCAGTCTCTGTCAGCAAGAAGAGTCCATGTCTAGAGGTTGTCTAGGTCCACCTGCCACACATTGAGACAATTGGAGGTAGCAGGGAGGTGGCCAGACATGCTAATGAGTGTTATGTGTCTGAGTGATGCCAGTGTTCTCCCATCGTACCACAGGTTGGTTTCATCCAATAGTAATTGTATTGAGTATGAGTGGGTAGTGGCTGGAGCCATTGGCTCACAACGCCAGAGACCCAGGTTCAATCCTGACCTCCAGAGCTATTGTGTGGAGTTCAGCTTCTATTGTCCGGGTGAGTTCTTCCAGGTGCTCCTGTGTCCTCTCAAAAAACATATGGATTGGCAGGTTAACGGCCACTGTTCCTGATGGTAATTTTAGGGAAAGCTGAGAACACCATTATTCCCACTTGACACATGGAGAACGATGGTTGAAAAATGGTTCAAAATGTAGGAAGGAAAATAGCAAGCTACCAATAGTAGCTGATAGTGACTGATTCTTTCCATTCTCCCCCCTCTGCTGACTACTAAAGTTGAGGATAAGAAATTGAATATATGAATACTTTGCAACGAATATTAGACACAAGCACAGGCAATGCATAGGTTTGAATAATGATTTTCAATCACACAATAGTCAATACACAAAGTATTCATTTAGTCTTATGGTTTTAGGTGAAGTCTTCAAACTTGCTGTTCATGAGTGGATTGAAATTATGTTCTGGTACTTTCTTCCTCCCTATTTGTATTCAAATTTAAAGCAGTTTTGAAATAACAAGTTTAAATCTGATTTGACACAAACCTTTCTCTTCCAAGAGAGGTTTATGTCGATTAGTCTGGCAGAATGTTTCCCAGACAAATAACGAGGGCTTCATGTGCTCTTTTACATTTGCCTTAATAATGTTATATTCCAGGTGTACCATGGGCAGGTGTACCATGGGCAGGTGTACCATGGGCAGGTGTACCATGGGCAGGTGTACCATGGGCAGGTGTACCATGGGCAGGTGTACCATGGGCAAGTGTACCATGGGCAGGTGTACCATGGGCAGGTGTACCATGGACAGGTGTACCATGGGCAGGTGTACCATGGGCAGGTGTACCATGGGCAGGTGTACCATGGGCAGGTGTACCAAGTCAGAGAGGTCACTGTCAACATAACCATGAATTAACATCTGTGGGCAATGCAAACATGTACCATGGTGAAGTAATGAGACTTGTACAGGAAGTTCTTTTATCATCAATAAATTCCAAACCAAAGGATGAGAGAACAAACCAAAAAGGCATTGAAAGCAATTATGTTGGAAGAAGTTAAAACAAGACTGTAAAATGTTCCATTTGGCGCTCTGGCACAATTGAGCTTAAATGGTCAAACGAGTACAAAAGATAAAAGAATTGTAAAGGTAAATGTTGTTCAGTGGAAAGGAAGTATGTGTAACCTTTCATCCCAGTTTAAAAAGCTTGCACATGAATATAATGAACACTGGTAATGTTCAGTAATTGAGCTCTATTGATTATTTTTAAGAAAAAAGGACATGCTCATCTATGGGTCCATTAGAAAAGCATTTTCATTATTAATTACCGAGGAACTGACTGCAACTTAGCAAGTGGAATTGTTCCTGTATAATTTAGTATTCTTAATTACTGAAAAATTATGACAGGTTCAGTCTACATTAACAACATTGCAGGTTAGAAGTCTTTAATAAATCAAGGGATATCTTTTAATACAAAATCCTTTGCGGTTCTAAAATTCTGGCTGCTTCATGGGAGATTATATATTGATTAAAATGTAAATGAATTTGTACAAAGTAGACCTGTCCAGGACACAAACACAATTGCCACCTGCAAGACTAATTGAGCTCAGGAGGTAAATTATTGGCCAATGCATTGCAAAGATCTTGCTCTCTTTTCTACTGAAAGGTGATTATTAAAAACAGAACAATACTAACAGTCAATAAGGCCTCGAGCTAGAAGTAAATCAAAACAAAATATATTGAACAATGCTTTTTTAATTTAGAAAGCAGCGCTCAATGTGTGTGGAGCTTCAAAGCAGTGCCCTCTAGTAGGAGTGCTTTAAACTGCATGATAAGATTTGATAAATTCCTTATCCTCTCTGGTGTATTTCCCTCCTTGCTTGTAAATAAAATGCATATGGATCTATTGATAATTTAGTTCCAGCACCAGTGAAGTGGAACAGCCTGAAGCTTTATGTGTCTGGCAAGAAAATGTTGATAAGAAATCAATGAATCATAATTAAAATGTTCTTTCTGATAATGATGAGCCCACAGATGTACAGAAACAAGACAACGTCCTTATTACCGTGCTCTGCTGGGTCATTCATTCTGCATTTGTTGCGCTGATTTGAAATTAAACGTATAAGCAATTGATTCATAATCTACCGTTTCATCTACCTACAATCTATGCTGCATAGATCTGCAATCTATGTTCTGTTTATCTCAAATGAAAGGGTTTGTGATTCACTTGGGCAACAGCTTGATGATGATACTCTACAGCTGAGCTTTGAGATCAAGCCCAGCTCCTCACCTAGGGCAGTGTAGTGGCTTATCCATGGTGTGGCCATGCTGGGGCAGTAGCCAGTTTCCTGTTGTGTCTTTGCACCACAGATTCACAAAGAGTTACAGATTCCATCTTTGAACATGCAGTGTTAAGAGCACCTTGCACGATGCTGCAAGCGAGGGATATCTTGTCCAAGTCAGGGTCTCTCCTGCTGTTCCTGGTACTTTTGCAACTATTGAAAGATGGTCATCCATGGGGAATCAATCTGGTCATGAGGCAACAAGGACCTTTTTCTGCAGAGAAGCTGCTGTTTGTCACCATCATGGAGGGAGGCTACTGACTCCTTCAGAGGGTCATTTCCTCGAAGCACTGCACAGACAAACTCCACAGTAAGGGCTCTTCCAAACAAGACAAAGCACAACCTGAGTGCAACGCAACATTACCTCCCTCATCTCCACAGCCCCGCCTCATCTCCACGGCCCCGCCTCATCTACACAGCCCCGCCCCATCTCCACAGCCCCGCCCCATCTCCACAGCCCCGTCTCATCTCCACAGCCCCGTCTCATCTCCACAGCCCCGCCTCATCTGCACAGCCCCGCCCCATCTCCACAGCCCCGCCTCATCTCCACAGCCCCGCCTCATCTCCACAGCCCCGCCTCATCTCCACAGCCCCGCCTCATCTCCACCAAAGATACTAGAGGAACAAGATGGACCACTCCGTTGAAATTGCCTATACTGAAGTGCAGTGCTCAAAGGAGCGGAACCTCCGCCATTTTAGTAGGCAAAACCCGCCGTTCGCTCTGCCTCTCGTAGTGTGATCAGTGTTTTGGGGGAACAGTATGTGTGATGATACCATTAAAATGCAGAATATATCTCATCTATCAATTCACAGATTTTTGTTATTTTTCTTTTTAAATGTTTCTGCAAGTTTCTGCCTACTAAAATGGCGCTGTGCCATACTACGGTTTTTAGGGTCGAGTGGTCTATCTTGTTTCTCTAGTATCTTTGATCTCCACAGCCCCGTCTCATCTCCACAGCCCAGCCTCATTGAGAAATAACCTCCAATGCACAATCCCACTGCTACATTTTGAAAAGTCTTGCACTTTCTTGTGAGTGGCACCTCATTAAAACATTAGCTTCTCCACACAATGTACCTTGTGCAGGTCATTTCCTTTCTGAGGCATCATCACTTTCCACTCTCCTCAGCCCTTTGCAGGGCTGCTAATCATTGATGTTGAATTATCACCATTTCATCCTCTGCAGCTGAGTATAAGGCACAAGGCAGCAATGATCAGATTGACATTCTGCGGGAGCATAGAGGCACCCAGGGGATTCCAGTTCAAGACAGTAATTTGCACAATCAAACCACAATGAGAAATCCCACGAGACTCCAATCAAGGTTCATTTTTAGTCTTTGCAACAATTGGCCATTTCAAGTTGCATAATCGGCTACGTGTTCCATCGCTCCCAGAGATGCTCCATATTTCTATGTGACCTCAATGTGACCTGATCAAATAGTACCACATCCCTGCAAAACGCAGCACTTAGGCCCCATCCCTCCCCAGCCAGCCTGTCACTTAGGCCCCATCCCTCCCCAGCCAGCCTGTCACTTAGGCCCCATCCCTCCCCAGCCAGCCTGTCACTTAGGCCCCATCCCTCCCCTCCCCAGCCTGTCACTTAGGCCCCTCCCCTCCCTCCCCAGCCTGTCACTTAGGCCCCCTCCCCAGCCTGTCACTTAGGCCCCCTCCCCTCCCCAGCCTGGCACTTAGGCCCCTCCCCAGCCAGCCTGTCACTTAGGCCCCTCCCCAGCCAGTCTGTCACAGGCCCCCTCCCGCCCCAGCCAGCCTGTCACTTAGGCCCCTCCCCAGCATGTCACTTAGGCCCCTCCCCAGCCAGCCTGTCACTTAGGCCCCTCCCCAGCCAGCCTGTCACTTAGGCCCCTCCCTAGCCTGTCACGTAGGCCCCTCCCCAGCCTGTCACTTAGGCCCCTCCCCAGCCAGCCTGTCACTTAGGCCCCTCCCCAGCCAGCCTGTCACTTAGGCCGCTCCCTAGCCTGTCACGTAGGCCCCTCCCCAGCCTGTCACTTAGGCCCCTCCCCAGCCAGCCTGTCACTTAGGCCCCTCCCTAGACTGTCACTTAGGCCCCTCCCTAGCCTGTCACGTAGGCCCCTCCCCAGCCTGTCACTTTCCAAACCCTCAAATGAAAATGGCAGGGTCTCTACACAAAGACTACAATGCAGCCAATTTTAGTCTTCAAATCATAGAGAGATATAGCACAGAATCATGGCCTTAGGCCCACCGAGTCCATGCTAACCTTTTAGAATCTATTTCTAATCTAAATCATTTCAAATCGAACACATTTTATTATAGTCATACAGCATGGAAACCAACATGCTCCAGCTACACTCTTGCCACCTACCTGTTGGCCCATGTCCTATCCGTGTACCTGTCTAAATGTTTCTTCAATGTTGTGATACTACCTGCCTCATCTACCTCCTCTGGCAGCTCATTCCATTCACCCACCAATCTTTGTGTTAAAAAGTTACCCCTCTGGTTCCTATTAAATCATTCCCCTCTCACCTTAAACCCATGTCCTCTGGTTCTCGATTCCCCTACTCTGGGCAAGAGACTCTGTACATCTACCCGATCTATTGCTCTCACGATTTTGTACACTTCTATATCTTCATCTTCTTGTGTTTGAGGCAACAGAAGTTATGTAACGCGCTCCAGGCGCTGTAGCCAGTGCAACGTGCTGTTGTCGAGGGCCGTGAGGTCTACCCCTCCACCAGAGGGATGGAGGACAGTGCAGTCGGACATGCCGTGCTGCGCCGTTTGCTGGTCTGCTCCACACACGCAGGCTGCTGATGGACGCAACCCCCAACGATGCATGTTGGCGTTGAACCGGCCGACCCCTGTGCGGAGCCGGTTCAGGGCGACCCACTCTTTGCGGGGCGTGTCCGAGCCGGGTGGGGCTGTGGTGCTCAGTGCGACACTGAATTGAGGAGGTCGCAAAGTCTGTTCCCAGCTGGTTCTCCATGCTCCTAGTATGTTGAAACCGGAGCCACAGAGGGTCGCTGCATGACGGGAGAAAGGGCAAAGGATGTTTGACGTCCGATGGGGCCTTGCACACCAGCCTATGAGTGAAGAACTCTCTGCGAAGCTTGGCGGGTGCGATACCTGCGAGCACCGGCAGGAGATCCGTCGGAGTAGGGCGTAGGCAGCCAGTGATGATCCACATGGTGTCGTTGAGGGTTGCGTCTAGCTTGTTGGTATGAACTTTATATAATCACCTCTCATCCTCCTGCGCTCCAAGGAATAGAGTCCCAGCCTGCTCAACTGCTCCCTACAGCTCAGTAAATCTCTGCACCCTTTCCAGCTTGACAATATCCTTATAAGAAAATAACTACAGATGTTGGTACAAATCGATTTATTCACAAAATGCTGGAGTAACTCAGCAGGTCAGGCAGCATCTCGGGAGAGAAGGAATGGGTGACGTTTCGGGTCGAGACCCTTCTTCAGACTGAAGAAGGGTCTCGACCCGAAACATCACCCATTCCTTCTCTCCCGAGATGCTGCCTGACCTGCTGAGTTACTCCAGCATTTTGTGAATAAATTGACAATATCTTTCCTATGACATGGTGCTCAGAGCTAAACACAATACCCTAAATGTGGTATCACTGATGTCTTATATAACTGTCAGCCTCTGGTGCCGGCACTGTCAGCCTCTGGTGCCGACACAGTAATCATTGCTGCATTGCCACTTTCATTTCACTACACATTGTGTATGTGTATGTGACAAATAAACTTGACTTGACTTGAGCAGGTTCCATAGAAAAGAACATAGACCAGCGCAGAAACATTGGTCCATTAGGTAGATTTGAAAGATTATCTTATACACAAGGAAGTTTAGCAAGGAAATTTTAAGTCAACTTAAACAGATGAAGAAGTTAGCAGACTCCAGTGGCAGGGATAATTATAATCAAGGTTGCTCATGAAGCTAAAAAAATAACCGAAGAAGCACCAAAAAAACGAAACTATTTCGGAAGGGTTTGAAGGAGGTCAAAGAGATTTAGGGCGTGAGTCCATGGAAAGATTTAAAACCCATAATATAACTTTTAAAACTGTGATGTTTTTGAGCCAATCTAGTTGAGTGAGCACAGGGAAGCAGGAGATAGGTGCATCTGATGATGAGATTGCACATTGACCTCTTGGGCTGCATGCCTCAGAAAGTGATGCATTTATTAAAATGCAAGGAGTCAGGAGCAGCTATTCACTTAAAAAATCCTCAAATGAAAATAAATTCCCCAGAGGTCATCACTGATTTGTCTGTAATCCAAAGTGTATTTCTCCAGAATTTATATTCTCCTTCAGCTCAGCAAGCTATCCATGCAACGTACTCAGCAAGCTATCCATGCAACGTACTCAGCAAGCTATCCATGCAACGTACTCAGCAAGCTATCCATGCAACGTACTCAGCAAGCTATCCATGCAACGTACTCAGCAAGCTATCCATGCAACGTACTCAGCGTCAATAATCCAGCTGGACCCGAACCAAAAATATGGTATTAAATCAAAAATATATTTTATGCCCTTCAAGCACAACTTTACTTGGCCGCAAGAGCTATTTATGTCTAATTTAAATATAATTTTCCATTAACACACCGTTAACATTTCAATGTGCTGAATATATCCTTTTCTGCTTCAGGTAACAATCAGCACTTCAACACTATTGTAGATTCAGATCACGTTTTCTGTGGGATTTTCAAGTCTATTCGAGAAACATAGCTTTTTATTTGGGAAGACCCCTGAGTGATTTATTGTGGAGCCTCGAATATTTTTCAGCAATTTTTTTGTCTTTTAAAGGATTAAAAAAAAAAAATAATTGGGATCTTCCTCAAGTTGATAATTAAACTGTATGCCTTTGATCCTGTTCCAAATGGATTATTGGTGTTTTATCAACCATCTACCTGACTTGGTTCTATATCACTAACACCCTTACTTCTATCAATCTCAGAGAAGCAGTGCTCAGTGTCAACACATTGCTATGCCTGGCAAATGCTGCCTTTTCCAAGTCCGATATTCATCAGTTAACCTCTGCAATACAAAACGACACTGTTCATGCTATTGGTTTTAAAATGGTAGATACATTATGTTTTAGTTTTTTTAGTTTTAGAGATACAGTCGGAAACAGGCCCTTTGGCCCACTGAGTACACCCTGATCATTGATCATTGGTTCACACTAGCTCGATGTTATCCCACTTTCTCATACTTTCCCTACACACTAGGAGCAATTTTATAGAGGCCAATAAACCAACAAACCACACATCTTTCGGAAGTGGGAGGAAACCAAAGCAACTGGAAGAAACCCACTCAGTCACAGAAAAACCATGCACACTCCACACAGACAGCACCCGAGCTCAGGATTGAACTCGGGTCTCTGGCGCTGTAAGGCAAAAGTTGTAAAAATATTAAATTAAAATAAAACTTTACACCTATTAATGGAAAGAGAAAGGTCACGTGATATGATGAAATGGCCAAAGAGGGCGGGATTGGGTAGAACATTGTCTCAGGAACAACTCACTAATAAGCATCTGTTGTTTACAAACAGAGGACCAAGCCACATCATGGTCACAACTTTCCATTACAATATATCAGCTGCTATTTCAACTGAGTTGCTGCTGAAACGGAGATGTTGCTGAAACAACAAAATATATTATTGCAAATTTACCCCATATCCAATATAAATTTGTTCATATGACCTCAATTCAATGGAATTGTTTGATGAAATCCTACTTAAACCAGCAATAATGAATTTGAATCTCTATATATAGCCCCTCAGGTATAGTAGTAAACTCTCACATTTGAGCCACCCCATAGCTGGGCAGGTTAATCGTTGTCAGGGATCCAGTCATGTTCTGACAGTGGCTTCATCCGTTCTGGGATAGGAATGGGAAAAATGGTCCGGGGTTCTCCAGTGCCAATCTGTCCACTTTCATTGAAAAGTGTGTACACAAGGACCTCAGCTAAAGAAATGAGAGACCTTTATTACAATGGGAGACCTTCATTACAATGATTCCCCCTTCCTTCCCAATCTCTGGTATTTCCAAGGTGGATCAAGCCATTGACTTGTGACAGCTTTGCACCCAGTGGGTTGGGTAGTGCTGGGGTTAGTCCCATTGGTGCAATCACAATTTGAATTGCTGGGATGTTCTGCAGGTGGACGTACAGATGCAGTATCTGTAGTCACCTTCATCTTACAGCTTCAGTGTGCTTTGGGATCACAAAATCCTCATTCCATATCAAGCCCATCTACCCCATCCCAGCACATAAACTACAGATGTATTCCATTAAATTTAAGATTCATGGACAATGTGAGCAAATTTACAAGCTCTTGGCGATAACCAGTAGAGAGGAAACTATTTCCCTCTGGTTGGAGAGTCAAGGATTGGTCATGAGACTAAAACTTAGAGGCAGGAGCCAGGAACACTGAAGGGATCTGCAGTAACACATCAAACATCTACTACACATCCTACCAGATGCTTGATGAGTTGATGCAAGATCAGAGACTGCTGGATTATTGCTCACCGCAGATGTTAGGACGTGGAGTTAAATGGATAGGTGATGTATCAGCCTGTTATCTCACAGAATAGTGAACCAGCTTTGCCAGTTTAAGTGGCCACCTCCTGCCATTGCTTCCCAAGTCAATAACATTATGGTTACAGGCATAAGAGAAACCTTCACATTTCAGCCAGACATCTTGAAAAACCTTCCATTCCTTCCCACATTGCCCCAAGTAAACAATTATGAATAATGAATGTCCCACATGTCAGGGTGAGGATGCTCATACACCTGTGTGTTCCGGTCCTCCTGGAGTGGTGGAGTCAGAGGAAAACAACAGTAACAGCTTCTCATCTCTTGAAACAAAAGCACCCATTGTGCAAATACAAATGAGTTCGAAATCTGATGAATTGGAATGATCGTCATGAGAAATCGACTAATTCTCAGGCACTTGTTGGTTGCCAGATGGATGATTGTTCATCCAGCCATGCTGAATTAATAACAGGGATTAAACATCATTTCTGAACTGAAGGCCACGTTGCCTTGGATATCACTGGGATTGTGGCCAGCATGAAGCACCCACACATCTACTGTAGTAACAGCCACCTTCTGCTGCTGCCCACATAGAAGTCTGAAGTGTTGTCTACAAAGACACGAAGATGAAGGAAAATGAAGAGCAGAGATCCACAAACTGAAAGAAATGGTGCGATTATGTCAAAGGCGAGATTATGTGAATGATTGAAAGAAATGGTGTGATTTTGCCGATCAGGAATCTGGCAGAAAGGTACAAGGCTAACTAGTCATCGAGACCAGACTTTGTCTCAGTCGAATTACCCTCAACTTGAATAATAACTGGTTCATTCACATCCCACACAAATATCCAGGCTATGCTGCACTTGCTAAACCTGCCTGCGTCTTTGAGTAAATAAAAAATAGCATTGAGCAGTTAACAAACATGCTTATACAAATATATTTGCTGCTCATAATTGCTAGAGCCTGCTGTTTAAGATTCAGATTTGTCTGTCAACAATGAAGAATGAAGAATTGAACCCTGGGTTCTGGGTGGCATTTTGAACAAACCGAATGTCATTAAAATAGCTCGGCATCATTTCATCAGATTGGGTGCATTCACGTTTGTTGCTGCATGTTGGTGCATTAGCACAGTAACCAAATGCAATAGTCATGTCCCTGCTGTTGGACTCAGCCGTTACCTGCAGTCACGCTCACTCCACATCCCTGTCGGTCGGTGCATGACTTCTTTCAGTTTGCTGCACTGTCAGAGGGCACCCAGTGACTGTGGAAAATGAAACAGGGGCAGGTTGCACAAGATAGGTATGGATGATTCCGGGGCTGGGTCTTGGGAACTTTCAGCCCATCCTGCCCCGAATAGCCCCACGTAAATGTTGACCAATAAACTTCCCACAACCCATACTGCTTTCCACCCTCTCCTGTCTCCACTGATTTCCCTGCATTTTAGGTCCCTTCAATACCTAGAACATAGAACAGTCCAGCACAGAAACGGGCCCTTCAGCCCACAATGTTTGTGCCGAACATGATGCTAAATTAGTCAGCGTGACTCAAGACTGTTTCAAATTTCCTGAAAACTCTAATTCCAGCAGATATACTCCTGGGATTACTGATGGTGAACCATTAAATGGCACGGTGTTCCTATTCAGTGCAAGCTAAAAATATGCTCAGATTCCACTCTCTGTCAGTCAAGGTAATAGAGGTGAATCCAATTGATTGCTGGCTTACGGGGAAGAAAATTGGTCCATGAACTTGTTACACTGAACTATCCTGCAGTGCACTGATGAAAGTGTATCTGAACTGGACCACGATCAGCCGCTACTCTGTCTCTGTGATCAGTTAGCCCATCGACTCTCACGACCTCAGCAAAGACATCCCTCTGTGGCCCAGAAAGGTCTGCAAGATGAAGGAGCAGCAGGGGGAATATGAAGATGGCGTTAAAGGGGAAGCGAATACAGGAGAAATTGCAAAGGACTCTCGAATAAATGGAAAGGAAAGTTCTAGATGGGATAAGAGAGTAAGGTCAGGGCCAATGGTGACCGGTGTGAGGGGGGAGGTGAATACCGAAGTTAAAGTGTTGTATTTGAATGCGCGAAGTATAAAAAATAAAATGGATGAGCTTGAGGCTCAGTTAGACATTGGCAAGTATGATGTTGTGGGAGCCACAGAGCATGGCTACAAGAGGATCAGGGCTGGGAACTGAATATTCAGGGATACACAACATATAGAAAAGACAGACAGGTGGGCAGAGGGGGTGGGGTCGCTCTGTTGGTGAGGAATGATATTCACTCCCTTGCAAGGAGTGACATAGAATCAGGAAATGTAGAAACAGTATAGATAGAAATGAAGAATTGTAAAGGTAAAAAGACCCTAATGGGAGTTATCGACAGGCCCCCAAACAGTAGCCTCGACATAGGGTGCAAGTTGAATCAAGAGCTAAAATTGGCATGTCGCAAATGTAATGCTACGGTGGTTTGGGGAGATTTCAACATGCAGGTAGACTGGGAAAATCAGATTGGTACTGGACCCCAAGAAAGAGAGTTTGTGGAGTGCCTCCGAGATGGATTCTTAGAACAGCTTGTACTGGAGCCTACCAGGGAGAAGGCAATTCTGGACTTTGTGTTGTGGAATGAATCTGATCTGATAAGGGAACTCAAGGTAAAAGAACCATTAGGAGGCAGTGATCACAATATGATAAGTTTTACTCTACAAATTGAGAGGGAGAAGGGAAAATTGGAAGTGTCAGTATTACAGTATAGCAAAGGGGATTACAGAGGCATGAGGCAGGAGCTGGCCAGAATTGACTGGAAGGAGGCCCTAGCAGGGAAGACGGTGGAACAGCAATGGCAAGTATTCCTGGGAATAATGCAGAAGTTGCAGGATCAATTTATCCCAAAGAGGAGGAAAGATTCTAAGGGGAGTAAGAGGCACCCGTGGCTGACAAGGGAAGTCAAGGACAGCATAAAAATAAAAGAGAAGAAGTATAACATAGCAAAGAAGAGTGGGAAGCCAGAGGATTGGGACTCTTTTAAAGAGCAACAGAAGATGACTAAGAAGGCAATACGGGGAGAAAAGATGAGGTACGAAGGTAAGCTAGCCAATAATATAAAGGAGGATAGTAAAAGCTTCTTTAGGTATGTGAAGAGGAAAAAAATAGTCAAGGCAAATGTGGGTCCCTTGAAGACAGAAGCAGGTGAATTTATTATGGGGAACAAGGAAATAGCAGATGAGTTGAACCAGTACTTTGGATCTGTCTTCACTAAGGAAGATACAAACAATCTCCCAGATGTTCTAGTGGCCAGAGGTCCTAGGGTGACGGAGGAACTGAAGGAAATTCACATTAGGCAGGAAATGGTGTTGGGTAGACTGATGGGACTGAAGGCTGATAAATCCCCAGGGCCTGATGGTCTGCATCCCAGGGTACTTAAGGAGGTGGCTCTAGAAATCGTGGACGCATTGGTGATCATTTTCCAATGTTCTACAGATTCAGGATCAGTTCCTGTGGATTGGAGGGTAGCTAATGTTATCCCACTTTTTAAGAAAGGAGGGAGAGAGAAAATGGGAAATTATAGACCAGTTAGTCTTACATCAGTGGTGGGGAAGATGCTGGAGTCAATTATAAAAGATAAAATTGCAGAGCATTTGGATAGTAGTAACAGGATCATTCCGAGCCAGCATGGATTTACGAAGGGGAAATCATGCTTGACTAAACTTCTGGAATTTTTTCAGGATGTAACTAGGAAAATTGACAGGGGAGAGCCGGTGGATGTAGTGTACCTTGACTTTCAGAAAGCCTTTGACAAGGTCCCACATAGGAGATTAGTGGGCAAAATTAGAGCACATGGTATTGGGGGTAGGGTACTGACATGGATAGAAAATTGGTTGGCAGACAGAAAGAAAAGAGTGGGGATAAATGGGTCCCTTCAGAATGGCAGGCAGTAACCAGTGGGGTACCGCAAGTCTCGGTGCTGG